>NC_072450.1:25356722-25656722 GCF_027596085.1 Anoplopoma fimbria
TGTCCCACAGACTTTGCTTTTGAACAGGCTTTCCGCACAAAATGTGAAATTGCTTCTCAGATGTTTTAGCCCGCAGGTCCGTTTAATGCCAACTTCAGACAGATGGTGCTTCATTTCAGCCATGAAAGTGCTTCTTTTTTTATTTTTATTATTATTATTCTACCGGATCTTTCATAATAAAACCACATTCAAATCAAAGGAGGGGGCATCAGAGCGACTGCGTACTTTGAGGGAACTTTTATCGACTTATACATTATTTAGGCTGGTTGTTATTTAGGCTGGTTGTTATTTAGGCTGGTTGTTATTTAGGCTGGTTGTTATTTAGGCTGGTTGTTTTGGGTCGTGTCCATGACGTCTGGTGGTAAGAGAACCTCTGGGTAGAAAACAACTTGATATGTCTCTGAGAAAAGAGGATTCTGGTTGTTTAGCTTTAGTCCAAAATAGATATGATTAAAAGGCGTTGGGTCAAGCCACTGCACATTAGCCTATGTGGCCTCGGTCATTGCCTGCAGCTATGTCCTGAACGGGACAAAGTTCAGCTCTGCGGCACTTTGAAACATTTATATTCATCGCTATGAAAGCACAAAATGAAAGATGAAAAAAGTAGTGCGAGGGAGTTTTTAAATACACCAGTCAGTAAATAAATAAATAAATAAATGTGAAGAGATCCAGGATCGTTTACAATCAAATGAAACTATAGGACACAATAAAAAAGGTGTGCAATCAAATTTGATCCGACTGTAGAAAAGATCATAAAAAAAAACATAATAGGAGCCATGGAGAAGAATACCATAAAGTAAGAACAAGCTTTTTTTTTCTTTCTTCTTCGGCCTAAACGTTCACGCTGTGTGGATGTATTATTTATCTCTCTATCATCTTCATTGGCTTTTTATTTTCCCACTCAAGCTGCTATTCATAATCAGTAACTCTCAACATTGCGATTAGTCGTTAACAGAAAAAACATATGAAACTAAATTATGTTTTCAGTGCATATGTGTTTCATTGGGGGAAATAAGATGATTGTTTTTCATTGAGACTTGCTTTGCACTTGCTCAAAAACTTGAAAACAAAAAACTAAAAATCGTTGAAAATGAATGCTTTGGACGATAAACAGTTGAAGTATATCGGAACTACGTTTTCCACTGAAGTCTTGACTAAAATAAATGTTGGCCTATAGTCAATAGTGTAAAATTCTTATCAATACATTTGGTTATAAATAACATTCAATATAGTATTTAGCTTAAATAATATCGATAAGATATTTACATATATTTATATAATAGCCTATCTAAAGAATGCCACATTTCATCCACAACTTTTAGCCAAACACTGATTCAACACTTTATTTAGGAGCATCTCTTAAATTATATATTTATTCATATTTTATGTTTAGCTTTCGACTTATTAACAGAAACGTATCCCACGACGAGCCGTTGAACCAAACAGTGAAAGACAATTAACAGTAACAGAAACACACGAGAAAAAAAAAATAAAAAAAAAAATAAAAAAAAACTGACGATGTGGATTTTCGTTATATATTGATTGGTTTTCAGAGAAAAGTTAAACTGCAACAACAAAAGATATTCACGGTTCTTTCTTATTCTTTTCAAGACTGTCAAACCGCATCGTCGCTCCATAAAGGCAAAGAAGAACTTGATAAAAGTGTTTTTTGGCCTGAAGTGGGGTTTTTTTTTTGGGGGGGGGTTTGGGGGGGGGGTCCCTTTCCACTTCGATCCAAATTTATCTGAAACCATTTTTTTTTCTTGAAAGTCTGTTGGATTTATATAACCTCGAATGTATTTCATTAGAGTAAAATTGTTTGTAAATATTTAAAAAAAAGATTTAAGAGTGACAATTGTTGGTTTAAGGCATGTCACTGAAACAGTTATTCACATGACAGACACACTACAGGAGTGCAGCCACGTCCCAGCAATCAAACAACACTTATTTATTATCATGCAGTTATTGCCATAATTATATTAATTTATATTGAACAAAAAGCAATCATGGGAATTTATGATTATTCAGATTTTCATGACAAACGGAACAAATGCTGATTCTGGTTTATTACCTGGTCCCATAATGCTTGGTTGAAGAGAAGAGGGGCTCCATGTTTGGTTCCTGCTATTTTACGTAATTTATTGCTCAATACTAAAACACAATTTCTCTGAAAAAATAGTTTCATTTCACCGTTTTTATATATATATATATATATATATATATATATATATATGTATTATATGTATTATATTAACACATTATATTTATATATGTTTTTATAAAATTATAGATATATATGTAAATAATGAAAATAATGTAAATAATAAAAATGTTAAGGGCAGATGGAATTGATCAGATAAATACTATTGCTATTAAGTGTCTTTTATTACTTGTCCACTCTCACGTGTATTTTTTGCCTCTAAATGAATAGTTAGTCCTCACTTGACACAATGCACAATGATGAGGAAAAAAACCTCTGAGAGCGATATGATTGGCTACCCGTTTTTTAATCCTGGAAGCTGATTGGCTGAATCCAAACCATGCTGCGTATAGAGAACGGCTCTCCCTTATTTATGACATTGGACCAATACTGGCAAGTACGGAAGAAACTGAAAATCCATTTGAGTAACAGTGCTGCTATTCCTGCTGCTCTGAACTGGTTTTCCTCCTCCTCCTCCTCCTCCTCCTCCTCCTCCTCCTCCTCCTCCTCCTCATCATCCTCCTCCTCCTCCTCCTCCTCCTCCTCCTCCATCGCACCCTACATACTCCTTGGTATTTACTTCTCTCGGACCTGTACGTGTGTGGGAAAATGCTCCATTGTTTTACTTTGGCCCCTTGGCCCAGAACACCCAGGGGCCGTCGAGGGCCCAGCTTCATCCTCCTCAGGGTAAACTGTTGTGACAGAGCACTCAGGGGCCCCTCATTAGCTCTCTGTCCACTAAGAAGCAAAGAAGCTGCCTTAATCCTCTCTGTCCTCCTCAATATGCCATCACAGAAATGATAATAACTCCATTTTTTATTCTGCTCTCTAGCCTTATGCCGAGTTTAACCACCTTTATGAATGAATGCTATGCTTGATAACAAAAAAAACCTGTTTGTTAAGTGGTGTTAACTTAGTGACAAGCATGTTTAAACTGGTTTAACTTAGCAGAACATAGAGAAGTCATTGTATAAATGGATGTTATACCCTATTGTTTCCTACTGTTTGTGTTTTTCTGGATTACGCCCTTATAAGAACAAATTCATTTTTGCATGTTTCGATGGTTGTTTCATTCTTTTTTATGCATTTTATTTATTAATTAATATTCAAAGAACCAATTTGGTTCAATCTTTTTTTAAAGATTAAGCAGCTGCTTTCAAATGAAATAAGTATTTATTGCATGCAGGGTCAACAGTGTGTGTGTGCTGAGCATTTTGTCAACATTTGAAATATGTTTCAGTCGGTTAACTGCCTGATCAAGCCCAGTGTAGCATAACTGCACTGAAATTAAACAGTTTTCTTGCAGCAGATCTTCAAATAAGGGAAAAAAAAAAAAAACAATCACACAGGCCTGTCAATAGGAAGCGGCTTGTCTGATTCTGATGTCTGGTGACAATAACACTGTCAGAAAAAGGCTCCAGAACACCTCACTAACAAACTCGCTCGAGCTCGCTCACAAAGACAAAAACAACATATAGTTGAAATGGCAAAATAAACCAAATACACTTTATTTATAAATCTTGAGTTATAATTTAATACGGTACCAATATGTTAACCAATATGCTTTCACAGTACATCAGAGTGTTTGTCAAAAAAAGAAGAAAATACAAATACACACTCACACACACACACACACGCATATGCACAGACGCATGCACGCACATTCACACACGTTCTGTTCAGCAATACCCTGCAGTGGTCTATTGTGCCTTTAAGTGGCCTGGGCTCATATATGCATGAATTATAATGAAATAGATTTGTAAATTGAGCTGGGAAGTTGTGTAAAGTTCATTTATCCCATTTTACAGGCTGTAGTTCCAGTATACATTGCTCCAGTGCTCTTAAAATCTCTCTGAGACAGTCAGTGTAAAAGACCTGGAAATATAAATGAATCAGTTTCATTTAGCGTTCGGTAATGCATTTACCGTTAATCCAGTAAAGTAATGTCATTACTTTTCATTGTAACAAGCTACTAGTCAAAAGAATACGATTTTAACCCCTGTTGACCCCTCTAAATATAAAAATATCGGATTTACATACAGCTATCGCACATCAGCTTCTTGTCATAATCTCTCAATTTAGATGAGAAAAGGGCAAATAGACTAATTGCATTAGAAATAAACATGAAAAATAGTTTTTTTTAATTGTTTTTAGAAGGTAAAAAGAGTAGACATTAAACATTGTGGAAATAATTATATCCACCAGAAAATATTAACTAAAATATGAAAAAAATACTAACGTAGAAAGTAATGATATTACCTATGAAAGGAGTAATGCATTACTTGGCGCGGCCTAACACTGATCATGAGAAGTGCATTTTTCTTTGCTCATTTTCTTTTCATTCTTTGTATGTGGACAATGCAAACAAAAATGCCAAAATAACTAAAACAGAGCATTAATCTCACCATTCGGTCTGTACACAGTGGAGCAAATAGGTTAAAGTCAGTTGTCGTTGGGTTTCAAACGCCTGTGTTAAATCTTTCTGAAATGTTCCTTTAGTCCAAAGTGCCATGTCTGGAAGGTATGACAACAAAAAAAAAAAAAAAAAAAAAAACAGATCGACACGAGACAATCCCTGCAGTTTTCTCACTGGCCGGGGCAAAAATACGTAAAACATTAAAAAAAAGGGAGCCAAAACATAATTTACAAGCACGATAAATATACACACAGGGTCCAATAAATATCGTTTGTTATCCCTAAACCATAGACTGTGAGTGGTCACCCCACTGCAAAAAAATGTCCATTATAACCAGTCATTTTTTCCAATGAAAAGTTGTTTCTCCTCGAACGAGTAAAAAAATTCTGCCAGTGGGGACAAATCGTTTAACATCGGTAGAAAAGGTCAATTCATTTCAGGGACCTTTCTAGACACATAGAGACACAATGCGGAATAAAGAAAGATGACTCCTCAAGGAAATGGCAGTTGGTAAAGTATAAGAAAATTATAAATTCATATATTTTTCTTACATTTGAAATACCTGTAATTATCTCATTCCACTGGCAGTTTTTTTTTCCCTTGTTCAAAGCAAAACAGCGATTTCCCGCCACGCTGAAATGACTTGATTTGAGGTGTGGGGACCTTTCCTGACCTTAGAAGCACCACTGTAGGTCTTTCCTCTATTGAATAGGCATGTACGGCCAGTTGAAGCTGCTTCCGGACAGTAGCATGTCCCTTATCAGAGTTTCTATTGGTGTTTTCCCCACAAGACGGACGAAGAAAAGCTGCTCTATGACAGAGGAAGAGACGGTGCGGAGGGATGGCAAGCGGAGCAGCAGCTTCCCGAACCGGTTAGGCTGGTTGGGATACTGGCTCCTCACATACTCCTCTAAAGCACACTGGGATTTCTCCTGCAGACCGTCCACATGCGCCACGTCCGACAGACCACAAGCATCTACAGACAGCCAGACAAAAAAGAAAAACAGGCAGGAGAAGAAGCGGTCAGGACCAGTGCAACCACTAAAACGAAATGAACGCCAGCAAAATGGTTAATGGTTTTTTGCCAACTTTGTTAGTATGGAGTGAGTACAACACAGCGGCATGGGGAGGGCAGAACCAATGAATGATTGATGTAGTGTAGGTCAACTGTGAGCATCGCAATGCAAAACACTACAACAATAATTTTTTTCAGATAGAAATCATGACGTTTTGCTCTGGAACGTTACTGTTTTACACTTAAAACTGTTTACTTAGTACATCACTGATTAAGGTTTTAAAGGAACGGGCCGGATTGCGGACAACTGAGCTTTTGTTGCTTGCTTCAAATAGTTTATCGTCTTATAATAAGCAGATCTGAGTAAATCGGGTTGAGATAGGAACAGATCAGGAAAGCAGGTACACATAACGTACCTGCATCAGTAGAAATCTGCTGGGGTAAAAAACACAGCAGCTTAAAGAAAATTAAACACAATGTAGTTGTCCGCCATTGACACAAATTGTTATATCCTCAGCCTTGTGCCGTCAGGGATGAAAGATGGCGCTATTGCTCCCATCAAATCTAAATAATGACGTTCAGAAAAAGAAATAAGTAGGAGAGTTACATCCTGTGTAATATTTCTACCAAAAGCAAACCCCTCTGATTGTACTGTAACGCTGCAGGCCTGATGGCAGCAGGGGTGAAAGAACGGTTTCTGTGTCCCAGTTTAAGGACATGTGCTCATGGGGACTAAAATAGACCAACACAGGAGACCTTTTTATTTTTTTATTCAGCTGCTGCTCATCCTTTTGATACTGCTAATGACTCAGCCATCAAACATCTGACTGTTATTAAAAGGCTCTAACCCACAGCGTCACTTATTTCCGTAAAGGTTGTTTAGTAGCTGTAGGGCAATGTCAAAGGTCTAACTATTCAAAAATATAATACAAATAAAATCATCTGTTCACATTAAGAATTTTGTAATTCATGTTTGAAGTCAACAAAATCCGTTTATAAAATTCAAAAATGTTTCCTACTTCATTATTTCAATTAATTATTTAATAAAGAATTTAATGCAAAATGTAAAGACGAAAAATGTACTTCTATTAATTTTACAGCTTTATATTTGGGGCTTAAAAAAATAAGAAGCTGGTAATATTTTATGTGAAGCAACAACGCAATAAAATGTTAGTCTACATGCTATCAAAAGGTAAACGCTCAGCCCTGTTTTCATTGGCATAGGTTACTGTGGGATTCATTCAAAGTGTTTTATATTTCAGGGGCTGCAGGGATTAGATGCAGTTTGCAAACCCACAAAAACTCACTTACAGCTTTTTAAATGATGAAATGATAATAATAATAATATTATTATTAATAATAAATTCACTTCATGATACTGATGAAATTAACTATGTTCCTTTAAGGGCTGAAAAACTGTATGAGGTCATAGGTCATTGTGGTCAGTAGCAAAGGAATTATATGATGAAGTTGTAGGATGAAAAGACTTCAAAAAAATATTTGTTTATTTTCTTTCCATCTCTTTTGTTTTTTTGGCTTTATAATGATTCTGGAGGTCAGAGTTCTGATCAAATTGAAATTTGTAGAAAAATAAATTCAAAAATTGTGTGCATCTAATACTTTTTTAATTATATATATTTTTTTACAATAAATAAGAAAGAACACACGTGATCAATTAGCATACCCTATTTTTAACGGAAAAAATAAACTTAATCCCAAACATCCCATTTCATTTCCGTGCATTTCACGAAAATACGCATTTAACTAGAATGCTGTGAATCAGGGCATTCAGGATGTTCTTAGAAAACGAACAATTTGTTTGAAAGTATATTTAAAGAATTTAAACCAGCTTTCTCAATGTTCAGACGTGGTCACTACCACAGTTATAGTAGCCTATATAAAAGCGTCTGCTAAATGACTGTAATGTAATGTAATCTATATATTTTGTCCTAATTCATGGTCGTTCCAATAACACGGTCTTTTATAATTTACGCTTTTCCTAAAAAATCTAAATGGTTAATGTGCAACTGTAGTGACCACTCACACTCCTACACAACCATCTTTAATTTACCATTGTACCACAATGCAGTCTAAATGGATTGTTTTTTTAAAAAAATGTGTTTTTACTTTAACTGCTTATTTTTTGTTCATACTTGTTTGACTGTAAATCGTGTTATTTACTACATCACAACCACTTCAGTGTAACAAGATGGAGGCTTTCCCTACAAACAGATTCAATCCATCCTGGCATCCATGTTTGCATGCAGAGAAACAGAAAGAGCTTTTTTTTCTTTCTTTTTTTGTTTTATTACCTGTGGTGAACAGCACGATGGCCTTGATGCAGCTGTACTCTGCCGAATCCACATGCAGCACCTTGAGCTTCTCCACCTGCTCCTGGAAGACCCGGATGTGGTCCATGAAGGCCACCACCCGGTCGGCTGACATGGGGGAGGCGTGGAGGCCCGCGGCGGCCAGCAGAGGTGCGACGTGGACGGGCATGGAGCACTGTGCGGCGTTCAGGACGAACAGCTCGCTCCAGGTGAGCCGGAGCAGAGCCACCTGGTCCGTCACCTGCAGGTCCGGGAAGAAGGGGATGTTACGAGCCCACTCCACGGCGCTGAAGAGCATCCGGGCTGCCAGCTCGCAGATGTTCTCGATGCCCATGATGTTGTTGCTCTGCAGGCACTGGGAGCCGAACCTGGAGGTCGGGTAGGGCTCGGCTCGCAGCAGCAGAGAGATGTAGCCCGAGAGGTAGGAGTGGCACTGCAGGGGGTCTCCGTTGGTCAGAGCAAACTGGCCGTGATAAGACTGGGTGGGAAGTCTGCCCCTCTGGACAGCTGCGAGGAAAAAACAACACACAAGCAAGAAATGTCAAATCAAGCTAGAAGCGGATTAATGCAACACATGACATTTACAGGAAAACAGTTAAATGACAACAATGAAATAACTTTAAAACGCAAACTAGCCTTCATGTCCACGTCCAATATGGTGGACTAGCTATTTAAAAAAAAAAATGAACATAAAATAAATGTTTTGGACAGAAAAGTCACATTCATCTCGCTGCTCGTGAAGACTATTTCTAGGCCACGAGCTGCAGATAATGTCGCGCGAGAGTTTGTGTTTGTTTATATCTAAGCTGTCGCGTGTTGGCCTTGAACTGCTGTCCTCTAATATGAATTTAACCTCACGTTTCTTTATGGCGAGTTACTTTGCTATAACCCACTTTCATAGTAGGCTACTACTGTAGGCCTTTTTTTTTTTTCCCCTCATTCATTTTTGTTGCTGAAAACTGTATTTAACTTTATTGAAATATACCACAAAAGTGTTGTTAAAACTCTCAAATAGCCTTCATTTATTTTTTTTAAAGCAGTAATGGTAGGCTGCACAGGCTGTGGGGCCTGTACGACCAGCAGCGATGAAAATAAATAAGAGCACACACACACACACACACACACACACACACACACACACACACACACACACATACAGTCCACACACAATGTAACAAAAACACCATGCACTCTAAGGCTACAATTTAAACGAAAAAAAGCATCAACATTTAAATAAAATGTAGCATAATAAGTGTTGTATCTAAAGCAGCGTCGGTGTGTTTGAGGCTCACATGTAGGCCATGTAGGACAGAGAGAGAGATAGCAACAACAGCCATGCTACAAGATGCTAGGTATAACATCAACATGCATCTCTGTCATATCCCAGCAGGCAGCCTAGCATGGACACTGTAGCCTTTCTCATAGAAATATCCTCATATTATTAGTATGGCCGGGGGAATTTTTTTAAAAAAATCCTTCAAATATGACTGAGAGGACAAAGGAAAACACAAAGTGCGTCCAGGGATGAATTATGTAGACACTAGCTGGGATGGACACACATGTGCAGCATCCTGAGCATGCTGTGAAGCTGAACACTGTCCTGACTGAACCGTGTGGTGCTTGGATAATACGATGTGATAATACCGAGAGTAACAACAGGGTGACGCCAGCCCGTACCTTCCCTCCTCATGCCCACTTTCAGGCATTTCTTGAGGCGGCAGTACTGACACTGGTTGCGGTGGTGCTGGTCCACGGGACAGTTCCTGTTGGCCCTGCAGGTGTAGGACAGGTTCCTCCGGACGCTGCGTTTGAAGAAGCTCTTACATCCCTCACAGGTGAACTGTCCGTAGTGCTTCCCACTGGACTTGTCCCCACACACGATGCACTCAATGTGCTGGCTCTGCTGCTTGTCCATGGACGAGGAAGAGGAGGAGGAAGAGGAGGTGTTGTTGTTAGTGGTGGTGGTGGTGGTGGTGGACTGGTTGGGTGGTGGTGGTGCTGCTGCTGCCGGGGGGGGTATCTCCTGGCTCATGTGTCCTGTCAGGGATGCGACCTGGGACACCGGGGAGGAGAGGGTCCCCTGAGGGTCCCCTACCCCGTCGGTGTTTCTCCACGCCACCATAGCCATGTCGACAGTCTGCAAAAACTTTGAGTGCCCAACTTCCCTCTTTTTTCTTAACGCTAGAATGAACTCGCACTATTTGGCCTCAAGAATGACTGACACACATTCAGGAAACCTGCGACATTGTTTGACAAAATTAAATAAAAAAATTGTTTACCAAACAGATCGGGTCATAAAATAAGAATATATAAATATAACGCGAAACTTCACGAGTAAATCAGTCAGTCAAGACCAAGAAACAGCTTCGGAGCCGTGGAAATCCAAAAAAGAAAGCTTCATTCAGACCGAGATAACGCACTGTATCATCCACAGCAGGAAAAATAAAGACAGACACTGAGCCAAAATCCACGGAGGACTGTAACGTTATCCCCCAAATATATATATATACATATATATATGTATATATATATATAGAGGGAGAGATAATCTGATCCTTTCTGTCCAGTGTTTCCAGCTTTAAACAAGATCACCGTGCGAGCAGAGCCGTCATCAGAGGTGGTGTCGCCGGACCAGGCTTCCCAGAAGCTCCCTGCTCTCCCGATCGGACAGAAGTTACATTAAAAAGACAACGGAGGAGAGACAGAGGAGGCGATGGGTTTGATGGATTTGATGATGCTTCGCTCCCGGGACGGAGGAAGAGAGTGGTGCGTCTGCGCGTCACGGGATGGTACTCGGTGACGTATGTGTTTTTTGGGAGGGGTTAACGCGAGGAGAGTCGAGCTCCAGTCGGATTTCTATTGATGCTGAATGGCCGAGTGTGCTGCGAGTTTTTCAGCTTCCTCTTTCCATGTTATTTGCTCCTTTTATCCCCTCCATCCTAAAACAGTACACATTTTTATTATGTGTACTGTTTTACTTTCATTCGGTCATATATACGCTGAAATACAACCAGAGGACAAGTCAGGCTTCATGAGCCTCTCACCAGCAGCACCACAGACACAGAGGGAGCAGATCCTAACTGCAGTAATTTGATGCCACCTAGTGTCATGAGTAAATTACACAATAAATTACCTTTTTACTGCAGGATGCACTTGACTCGCATGGCTGGAGGAAATAAATCCACAACATTTCTAATGAGCTGTCCTCAACATGCAGGTCATTTAAAGTGTTCATGTGGACATTGTGTTTGATTCACTGCTCCACTCCCATCTGTGTTGCAGTCTGTTTATATTGGCATATTGACCTCTCAATTAAGAGGGGGAATAATATAGTCTGATTAATAGCTATTCTTTATTATTTTTTTATTTTAAGGATTTAGGTCAGAACTCAGTCCACTTTTCAATTGTTACATGTGGAAGATAACATGTAACAATGTGTAAATGAAAAAGATTATTATTCTTGTAAATTACATTATTTATTACACTAATGTTACTATCTACTTACATTTTGCTGAAAAAGAAAAAACTTCTCCTGCAGGATATTATGTTATTCTTTTCCCCTACTATAGTTTAAAATATTTTGATAATACCCAAATACACTGGATTGACATTTCAAACTAAAAGACCAAAGTTAAGCAGTGTTTTGCAAAGCCACGTGTCATACAAATATGAAATCTAAATATTACTCTGATCTTATACAAAAACCAGTTTCACAATACAGAAAGTACAACACAGCTGCACTAAACTGCTGCATGTCACAAAGCATGATTGCACACAGAAATTCAACACTTTTTTGCAACGATGTCACATGTACAGTGTTGTCCTCCAGTCTCTGCCATCTGTGTCTCCACTACTTTAAGCCTCTGATGCGCTTCTGCATCACGTCACTAAGACTGATTCCTGTCCATCTACTTATTTTATTTCCCTTTTCAAAGATTAAATTATCTTGATGCTCACAGAGGCTCTCGGAAGCGAGTCATCGCCATGTGAAAATGTCTGCACGGCCACTTTACTGTTGACTCATGCTCCATGAGTCCCGGGGCCCAATGCGTCGTCATGTTCTTCCAGACGGCCAGCTCTGCAGTCATCCAGTGACCGCTCACACACAAAAAACAAGCTTTGCTCAGCCTGCTAACAAAACACACGGCTGACGTCCAAGACCAATCAACAGTGGAAGGTCAAGGCTAAAGTGTTTACCACGCTGGATGGCGCTAATGCATTCCTCCACGTTTAATTCACTGAACTCTCTAGTGGTGAGTCCAGTTAACATTAACACAGATTTGGGAGTTTAAAGATGATAAACCCTCCCATCCCCCTCCTGATTTGGGTGAACTGTTGCCCTTTAAGACTTATCACACATGGCGAGCTGAAAGCTATAGCTAATTGGAGACAAGTTGAGGGAGAGTATGGCCAGGAGAGACCTGCTGTGTGTGCAAAACCACCAGGACGTGACTGTTTACAGCACAGTGGGAGGCAGCGGCTGGCTTGCTGCTCCGAAATCTGCAACATTCTTTTAGGCTTCAAGGTGGCCATGTAAACATATCGTTGAATTACTGCTCCCCGCTAAGCTCTTTACCCCCTCTCACCAACCAATGGCACCAGATGGTTATCTGTTAAATCCACCCAGTGTGTAACCGTAGGACAGATACAGTAGCAGTACGACAGGTCTGCTCACGATGGGAGGAATGAGGCAATGACAGCCTCTGTGCTTGTCCACAGGAGGGGACCTAAATAGGACATATAAACACAAACACAGACACACACACATACAGGAAGGTCAAAAAAATACTCTTCTAGCATAGTCTTATTTGGAAATGCAGTAGTATTCTTGGCATTTAGAGTCAGTAGGTGTAGTGTAATCTCATTATGTTAATGAGATAAATGGTTGTGATCTAAAAGTACACTGTAGTCTCTCTCGTAACCTCTGGCAGAGTCTCCTACTAGTGTTATGGCATGTCACTCAACATGCAGGCCACAACAACATAGAGGAAACACAAGATTGTATGGGGAGATCAAACCAAATACTAACCTGTAAGGGTTATTGATTGTAGCGTTTTTAGCGTATGTGTGAATAGACTGTGTGTGTTGTATGGTGTTAAACAATAAACCAAAATAAAACCACACAGCAAAAAGGTGGCGTGCACGAGAGAGCGAGAGAAAGCTCGTAGACGGCTGATTTTAATTGCATGCTGTGAGGTGCAGAAACACGTCAGTATGAAGTAACATACAGAGTCACCTGTTGTCTTCTTCATCCGCAAGATGTTTTATATGAACACAATATGGACTTCAAGAAGGTCATAATATCCAGTGCAACACGGGAATCCAAATTAACATCAAAATTCTTTACAGCCCATAATATTTTGAAAAAACTGCGCTCTTTAACACCAGTAACATATATAATAAATGTTTGACATCAAGTCGTGGGGGTGAGGTTCTAACAAATAATTTTTTTAAACTGAACCAAATTCAAGTGTGCATTTCCTGTTTTGGTGCAATGTATTGTATCCCAGGTCCGAGTTGACACTTTGCTCAAACGTTGACCAGGCGGACACAGAAATAGAGAATAAATGAATCTAGATATCAGGCTTTATTTAGTACATTATCATACTACCAGGTGTTCTCCTACACTGTTATCAGTCTGTTATCGTTTTTCTGAGCTGAGTGCAGGTAAGTGTCTTACATAATGTGACCAGGCCTCAACAGTTTCATTCAAGCTAACAGGAGAGGGAGGAAGATGTCAATCAGCTGATGTTTGTACCCCCCGTCCTAAGGGAGGCTTAATCCAGTCAACACAAGTGAAAACACCAGCGTGCATTGACCATGGCTAAATAAAGGCTTGGAGATTACAACTAATTCTGAAAGCTATAGTCTGTTTCAAAGACGTTCATGTTTTATATTTAAAGTAAAACTATAATTAAAGGGCCTGTATACAACATTCAGAGCATTAATGTAGCAGAAAACAATTATTTGTTATGTAAAGATATGTTGCCGTAGTTTGCACTCTTAGAATGGCTAGCGCTGTTAGCAGTGATAGCACTGTTCGCACGGTTAGCTGCAAGCCGCCAGGTGAGTTGTTGCCATGTCGAGAGCTGTGGGGAGGCAATCAATCAGAATTTTTGAATCAAGCATCTTTAAATAAAGGTCAAAATACTACTAAAAAGATAATTTTTAGTGTATATAGAATAGTGGCGCTAAAATAAATGTAATTAGAAATTAGAGATATATATGTTCAAGTAATAAGAGACTATCATCTTCTCATGTTGAAAAATCTGACAATGGATGCTTGAGGGAGCAGGGTAGTTTCCTTGCTGCTAACCTTTTCAGCCATGAAAACAAAGCTGGAGACTCACAGCTCAGCGGGGTCAAATCCTGAACCGAGAGCAACAATAACTTGTCAGTTAGATTAGCACACCTCAGCCCCTGCTTCACCTGTGACCAATGAATCGTCTCTGCACCCCGGACGGCTGACCTCTGACTCCTCGAGGCCGGCTGCAGCATTACCCATGTGGAGAATTACAAGCTTAAGAGGCACATCATGCTGCAGGTCATTGTCCAATGATAACGCAACGCTAGCGGCCCTCTCCGCTGTGAACGGAGCCATTCTGGCGAAGTGCAGGGATCCTCATTAGGACTTGTACAAAGCCCTACTTAACCTTTGACTTCACTGAGACCAGCACTCGTTATCTGGCACAAGATTAACCCACATCGTTGGGTAAATGATCAAATTAAAACAACTCAACTCTGAACTGAGACACAATCTTTGCAGTGAAATCAAACAGATTTTTTTAACTAGCACAGACCATTGTTGCTTTCTGTCTCCAATGAAGCAGCATCAGCACTTAAAATATTACGCTCATGTTAACATCTATATTGCATGCAGAAATACAATAATTGCCATTATAAACTGGGGAAAGTGTGTTGATTGTATTATAAATAAGAAAACTAGGTATATCAAAATACTGGTTGATCAGTATGGAGTCATGCATTGTGCTTTTTTACTGACTGATATGGACAATAACAAATTTAAATGTAGATGCATAGGTGGGATGAAAATTAGCTGGGCCTTTTTTATTTAGCATCCCCATTCCTATTTGACACATGAAGCTTTTTTTGTTTTTTGTTTTCCATCCATAAAGGATTAACTATATAACCTCAGAAAAATGAGTGCCACTACGTTGATAGCTGCATGGGTGTACGAGTATCTGATTAAATTACAAGCTAGCCTTAGCTTGCTAGCTTATATTACTGCAGATGCAGATGAACTGTTGCCATAACTAAGTAGTTAAGTTGCTTAGCTTGATTAGCTTAGTCGCTAAGTAGCAACACTTAGAGAGACAGACTCACACAAGACAGATAGAAAAATTACAAATTGTATATTATACTATATAGTATTAATATAATATAATAATATTATATGTTGTGAAATTCTGAGAGTATGACAGTGAGGAGTGATTTCGTGCTTCCTGTTTCCTCTAACTGTTGGTCTGTGGCCACT
Source organism: Anoplopoma fimbria (assembly GCF_027596085.1). Lineage (NCBI taxonomy): Eukaryota > Metazoa > Chordata > Actinopteri > Perciformes > Anoplopomatidae > Anoplopoma > Anoplopoma fimbria. The sequence continues at coordinate 25,372,179 of NC_072450.1, forward strand.
GCAGGGAGGTCTCTGGACGTTGTGATGTACTGGATGTTACATTGGTTCCAACAGCTGTGTGAAGGCCAGAAGGGACATGGACGGTTGGAGGCTTGTCTGAATGAAACAGAAGCTATATTTCTTGGTGCTTTTCAAGGTCAGGTGGCATAAATGACTGTAATTCAGAAGACTCTGAGAGGGTCCCTTTGCATCTGTTTGCATTTGGGAAACAGTTTCAGACGGGCAGGCTGCATAGTCCTTTAAAACAGGCATTATGCATGGATAATTGCAATATAATGATTTCAATTTGGCATTTAAGGGATGAAACAGTAAGATTTTCTGACCACTTTTCTCTGCACAACTCTCTTAGCACTGATTTGCTTCTTCATCTTTGCAAAAGCACAACAAAGACACAAGCCCTCCCTCTCTTACTTTTCTACCAACCAAATGTCATTCAAAGCAAACTCACTTCTTTTGTCCTTCACAGCAGCACATTTCCTCAGACATAGAACACTGTCCGGCATATTTTGATTGATCATGTATTTGTATCTATTCATAGAGGCCAGATTCATCATTCCAATTTGTCAAGTTGCTGCAGTGCTGAGGTAATTATGTGAAGGAGAGCCAGAAAAAAAGGAGGACAGCCTACTGTTTAGACTCATCTGAGGTTTTCCCCGGCCTCACCTCGGCTCCAAACGAGCAGCCAAAAGCTTCACCGGGCTACAGGAGCTGCTTGGCACCATGGGTAATTAGTGTGATGAATGCTTTAGCGGAACAAATCGTGGCAGTCGCCTGTCTCGCTCATCGTGTGGCTGTGCTGTCGTAGCTCAGGGGCTGTGGGCTCATCAGGGTAATGGATGATTCGGTTGTGGGACCATCCCTCAACCAACAGCGCCACTACTGCTCAGCAGGAACCACAGGGTTTTACAGGTTTTTTTCCTGCATGAAACAGCAGTGCTTCTTAATTTCCTGAATGCAATCATGCTGGTTAGGGATGCCAAGTACGTGTTTGGAGGGTTACTGACATCTGATAACAGTTTAGTCTAGAACTATGTAATTAAGAAAGTCCTTTTAAAGTCCTGGACACAGGAAGTGCAAAGGAATTAAGTCACACATTATTATATACATGTTTTGTGATCCCCCACCCTTCCATACAGCCTCCCAGGACTGCATATATGTATATGCAAACATCTTCATACTAATCCTCTGTGGGATTCTTTTCCTAGCTCTGGCTGTAGAGCCGTCGCTGCTGAAATGATGGATCACATTATTAGATTAGAGGAGAGCAAGGACAGGCAGCAGCTGGATTTGCGATTCACAGCCTCTTTTGTATATGGACCTTTTCTGCATCAAAGGGATAATTGGGCCGTTGTCACTGAGTCAGAGACTTTTTTTTTTTTTTTTTTTTTTAACAATGCAGGGAACCTTGCAATAAATCAGGTCAGCTGTCGGAGCCACGTCACGAGACAAGACATTAGTGATATATGCAGAATAATCCTCTTTTGCATACAATGTAAAGAGGAATACATCATCATTTATCCGCAGCCGGGCAAGTCCATATATCCCAATTTTTACTAACAAATGAAGGGCATATGGTGATTTTGTCTTGTTGATGAACCGGAGGGCAGAGGCAGCCTTGAAGGTCTGGCTCTTTGAGCTGTCATTTCTGCACCGGCTAATGGCCTGTGCTTAACTCTGTGCCTTGACTTTCGAACCCACTGTGACAGCGATGAATAATGTGCGGCACATGAGGCTGAATTGCCAGCCATGTCATCCGTGTAGCGGAAGCCGAATAGGTTGACTGTCACAGACAGGTAATCCATAGCTATATCAGTAAGAAGGAAAAAAAAACACAAGTTCAGTGAATTGTTTCGATAGCAGCCAGACCCACGGCTAACAGAGCGTGAAAGACAGGCAAGGTCGTGGAAAGGTTACTTCTGGGTCCAGGAGGTGAGACTATGGGGATGCGGACACGTCAGTTCAGCGGAGTCCTCGGGTCAATGTGAAGACAAGTGGAAGACACATTTCTCTGTCAGCGTGCAGAGAGCCCGCACGGGTTCAGGCTTCCATCGTGAAGTCCCAAGTCATTGAGTCAATAGCCAAGGAACATGACACAACCTCTCAGAGTCACTCGGCATCAAGCGGAACAGGGAATGGCATGCTTTCCATTTCACTGCACCGTGGCCCCGGCGAGACCCCATCTGCACTCGAGAAACAGGAGCGCTCTCAGCCCCGGCTCTCGCATAAAAGCAACGCTGCGACCTGGCCCCGAACACGTACATCGCTCCTTCAAAACAGCGGTACAAGGTGATCCACCGGTCAATCCATAACCCCGGTTATTATCTCCACTGGCTGTCGTGGGGTGGCAGGGAGGGTCGGGGATAACCACAGGGCTTGGATGACAGGAAATTAGATCATGGCAAAGCACAAGCACATTTCAATTAAACCGATGTCAGGATTTATCTTCTTCTGTTCCGTTTAGAGGAGAAAATAAAATGTGACCTTTCACCCCATCTGACCGGGCATTCACCGAGTGAATACAGCCCTTTATCACAAGCATGGCTCTACATGTCACACTGAAAAACACATCACACTGTCTGTGCCTGGGGAAAAAGAGAATACAAATAAAAAAATCTTAGATCTTTTTTAGTTCTGAGAAGGTAAATTAGGTCAAATTTTGTTTTTCACGAGATAAAAGCAAAGATTTGGAATGAAGGTCTGTCGGTTGCTCATTCACTTATATCCAATCAACAATTTTGATGGATGGCCATGGCATTTGATACAGACATTCATGGTCCCCAGAGGATTAATCTCACAGAAGTTGTTGATCCCCTGACTTTTTTTCTAGTACTGCAAGGAGATTCACATTGTGAATTTGTGCCAAATGTCATGAAATTTGGTCCAAATATTAATTCTCCCTAATTGGTCCATCTGCAAATTAATATTCCCGGCAGTCTCAGCTGTACTTTATGTGTAGTGCTGATTAGCAAATATTATCATGCTAAACTAAGATGGTGATAATGAACAATGTTTAACTGCTTAAAGTTAGCATGTTATTTATCCGTATGAGCATGTTAGCATACTGGTGTTAGTATTTAGCTGCAAGCAAGTGCAGTCTCAAAGAGCCAATGGCAATGATGCAGACTCTTAGTCTTGTTACGCACAAATAATCATTTGATGATGAAAGTTGATGTGATTCTGGCATATTTAAAATGGAAACTGATATGGTGTGAAGAATTATCACCTCAAAGTGACAAGGAGATCTAATCACCCACAAAATGGTCATAGACTTGGTGATAGTTGTTAGGCAGAAAATGTCATATTAAAAACAAAAATAGTATATTTAATGTATTTACAATAAACATACAATCATGTAATCTTTTTCCAAGAAATATACAGAACATAAAGCTTTTAAATATAAATTCATATTATCCAAAGAAAAAAAAGAAAGAAAATAATTCCAAAGAAGCAATAGAGCATATCTAAAAACCTTTAGTGATGCTTTGAAAATATAGGTAATATTTTCTTATTTCAATGCCCTTTTCTTTTCAAAGGTCGCCTGCAAAGAGCCATGAAATTCACACATGGAATACCACCCACAGCATAAGCAAACACATCACTCTAAAACCCTCACTAACATGGTTAGCACATGGTTTCACTTTAATCAAAGGCAACATGCTGCCTAAAGGCTCAAACCAAAGGATTATCTCTCTGTATATGAAGAGTTTGCTTCCAAAATAACATCCATCGTTTACAAAAAGTGACTGTCCGTAAGAAATAATTAATAGCAACAAAAACAAATTATGGGCCTATTTACAGGATAACTGTCGATCGATGTCAAAAAGCCTCTTGAATGATAAACCTCAGGAGTTGATTTATTTTTTTTTGCCCAGAAATGTCATATTTTGTCAGTAAACTCTTCATACGTCAATACTTCTGTCACTAAAGATCCGCTATAAAAGTCAACCTGCTGTTACCACAAGGCAAGGTCATCAAAAAGAGAATAATGAGAAAAATAGGATGTAAAAAAACAAAACATTTATGCTCCAAAGTTATTTTTCTCATCACAAGGCAAAACAGTCCTGTCGCCGCAGGTGAATACAAGGTCAAGCAAGCGCTGTCACGCTTTGCCAGCGCGTTAGACAGACCCGGGATACGTTGGCTTTTTGTCTTTGCGAGTGTTGAATGTTACAGTGCACAGGTTGATATGGCACAACGTCAGGAAAGGTCTCCCAGAGGAGAGCTCAGTATCCAGGCACAGGTGCAGGACTGCTATCAGTGAAGTCTGGCTGATAATCTACAGTCAGCCTCGTCTACTGTACAATGTCAGGCTGTAGCTCAACATTGGTGCCACTTATTTCAAGCAAAGTGTTGTTTTTATTTGGACCAAAGCAACAAACAGTTATCAGCTTCGCCACTGATGGAAAAGACAGATTAATCTAAATTAGACAATACCTTCACTAGTAGAAAAGTCCTACATTATTAACAGTTATTACATCCTAAATAATACTGTTATCTAGACCCATATACAATATTTTATAGGCAATATGTTTTGTTTTTTTGGGACACTTTTGTATGATATGGTGAAAGTAAGTGGAGGGATATCACAGAAAGGCTACATACAGCTGGAGGGTCTGCTCTGAGCTCCAGCGTGGTGAGACAAAGTTCTCCGCAGGACATTACAGAACACTTCTATGGTGTCACTTTGGCACTTGTATGGCACTATTATGTACAGAGGAGTCGGCACTATGACACACTGGACGTCACAGATATCAAAGACAGCGCCACCTGTTGGGGGGGGGGGGGGCACTGACGAGGAGATGGTGGCCAGCTAGTTAGTTAACACCCTCCTCCCCAGTAGAAGCTCTTGGCTTAATGTCCGGCTGTCCTAAATGTCCCGCTAGGAGCCAATCTTCAGTCAAATTATGAGCTTGGAAACGGTTTCAAACACTACCTAATCAGTGCTCGAATTGTCACTGCTGTGCTGAAAATCTGTATTTCATGCTCTCTTAGTTCACATCAAACCATGCAGACTTTAGTCTGGTCTGGCACGGCTCTGTGTTGAATGTAGGTCCATTGTTGATCTCCAACATTCTCAGACAACTGTCTGTTTTTCCCCATTTCATAGAATATTCTCTTTATTATTTATGATGCTGAAGCATCATCAATGTATAGTTTAAATCTTACACTATTAGTTCATTGAAGTGCTAAACTAAATACATCATATGACTATTGTGGATCCAAGATAGATTCCACCATTTGCAAAGAAATGTACTCATAAAACATGAGTGGCAGCATAAAATGAGACTGAATCATGGAACTTCAACTATAAAGAACAGTTAGACAGGAATATGCTTATTTGCTTTCTTGCAGAGAGTTAGATTAAAAAGATAGATACCACTGTCATATCTGTGCGGAAAATATGAAGCCAGAACCAGCAGCTGGTTAGCTTAGCTTAGCAGTAAAATGAAAAACGTTAGGGATTTTACACTTTGGTTTTTGTACAGATTAAACAAACGAGATGTAACATTTTAATAAATTAGTTTAAGAGGTGTTATATGGATTTCTTTACTTCTGGACAAAGCCCGGCTATCAATTTGCTTATATTTCCAGTCTTTGTGCTTTGCTAAGCTAACCGGCTGCTGTCTACAGCTTTATATATATAACGTCTAAAGATGAGGGAGGTTTCAATCTTCTTGTCTAACTCCCGGCAAGAAAGTGACTAAGCTTACTTCCCAAAATGTTGAACTGCTCCTTTAACCCCCGACTCCAAACATCAAAATCTATTACGATGGCGAGTGGCTGGACAAAGGTCCATATTTTTGATGCAAAACATATTAAATACTTACAAAGTAAGCCAGCAAAAACAATATATTCTCTTTTTATAAACTGGATATGTCAGAAATCAGAATCCCATAGAATTCCTAAAAAAAAAATATTATCATTTGACAAAAAAGAAAAAGATCTGTGTTTAGACAATCACTGCAGTGTGAGTGAGTCAGCTGAGGTTTGCTAAAAAATCGTCAACATCACAATGCAGTATGCATTATAAAGCTTCTCCATGGTCTAAAATAGAATTTGGAGGCCATTGGAGTTAAATGTGTATTTAACTGTTACCATGGCCGCCAAACCACAGAGTCTGTGCAGCTTAGTGACATACTGAATATTTATTTTTTAACATTGCATGCATTTACCAACATGCTTTTTTTAAATGAACTAATTCTGGCTGGACACTGTGCGTCATGCTATGCTGTGTCTGCTGACAGCTAGCCCACCACAATCATCATGTCTCAGTGCCTCGATGTGGCGTTCTACTTAAATGCCTCCACACTGTCGGTCTGTGCGCTCATGTGAGCTTTGCTGCTGTTACCGATTCTACGGGTGAAGGCCTCCTCCCCCACAGCCTCCACCTGCTCTGGCCCTACTACGTACATTTACCCTGGAGAGTCTTATTTGCAATGTTCCCTGCTTGTTATTTATCAGGTTGCTGTGTATTCCATGCATTACTGCTGCAGGGGGGCGTCCCCAGGAGTAGCATTACACCACCACAAGTCAAACTGGATTTCTGTCTCGATTTGCCATTGACAAGAAAAGGTGACGTGTCACCGTCAAATCAGTAGTGAGAGAGATAGTCGTGAGACTAAGTTGTCACAGGTTCAGGTTCTGAGTCAGCTCAGGTGTTATCCAACTATTCATAGGTGGGCCACCTGACTCCTTCATTCTCTCTCATAGACTGTTGCTTTTAAGGTCTCCAGCTAAACATCTGGAAGGACTTCTTTTTTTAAATTTACTTTTGGAAGTTGCACTTCATTTCTATGAATGCCAAAGAGTAAACACTGACAAAATGGTTTGAAGTAAAAAAAACTAAACAGTTCTGTGACTCTAAAACAGAACATTTGTCTCAGAACCTCGTCCAGCATTCATAGCAAAACTCCACACTATGACACAGTAAAGGGATCATTATTACGTACTGGCTCAACACTCATCTACCTTCAACAAATGTCCTAACATGCCCTCTAGAACAAGAACGGGCCAATTACATTGAATTTCTACAATCAACTCAAACTAAAAGTTTGGTTCCAAAATGGGATAACCACCCTTTGAAATTGTCAGATGACCGGTGGCACAAAATGAAAGATAAAATAATTTTCTGTTACAAATATTTTTTTGTTCCTCACTTCTACTTTCATAAGATAGTGATGTATTTTATGCTCACTGTATTAGGATGACAGAAAAATAAAGTTATTGTGTGAGGGGTTCATATTTTGTCTTTACATATTTTATATTTGTCTCCGTAATGCTCGGAGGCTTTAACAATGTAGCCACGAAACAGGGCCGCATAGATGTTTTTCCTAATTTGTTGTGTTAAACTGAGCACAACAATTGAGTGATAGAACACACAAGTCTGTTAATAAGTCAGTACAAGGGTTGCTTAGTTGTTTTGACTGTAGATCTGTGTGTCTGGATAACTACTCCTACCGTGAGCTAAAGTATGCATAAGCTAATGATGAACAACCGTGCTGACTGTCATCCTCTCTATCTGGCATCTGGACCTGAGAAGTACTTCCTTCTAAAGGAAAATAAACTGTCTAATAAAGCTAATGAATAACCAAAATGTCTGCCTCGCAAAGAGCTCTGGTCTCTTCATAAATCTAAATCTAATTTGAACTGAACTGTTAATGAAGTTGAACTAAAGAAGAGCGTTCCAGGGGATTCTTGGTGGATTAGTGGTATGATGCATTAACTGCAAAGTCATTCCGTATCATTCCTCATTTCTTTCCCCATGTTTGCTGTCGAATTAAATAAATGTGAAAAAAAGGTCAGCTTATGACTTCCTCTGACCAAAATGTATTGGATCGTCTGTATTTTAGTAAAAAATGCAATGTGGATATAGAGCATTTTGGGAAACATCTCTTCAATTATTTTCATTATGTCTGATGTTTTGGGTGAGAAGAAGATAAGACCCTTACTGAGAACATTCTTCTACACTGATACGACACCGAGGAATCATCGCACCTCAGATCAGTTGCACATTATTGGCCTCAGCTCCAGTCTACAGTTCCAGTTGCAGACCGCCACTATAAAACAGACTCCATGTTGTCAGACATCTCTGGGTCCTCCAGGTTGTATATGAACTTTGTCCTGTTGGCTGGGTTCTGGGTGATCTCCTTGCCCAAATTGTCCAGAGTCACATTGGAGGCGAAGAGTTCGGTGGGCGTGAGGTAACCCTCGCTGTTCTTGATGTATTTCCTGTAGTTCTTTCTCAAACACTGCCACGTGGTGGCGTACAGGATGAAGGCCGACGACTTGAGGGCGATGGCGATGCTGACGTACAGATGCCTGTAGGCCACGTTGTCGTACAGCATGCAGGCCCCCTTCTCGCCGCAGACGGAGCTCCAGAACAGACAGGTGGAGTCGATGCCCATGCCGAAGATCAGAGGGGGAGGGATGAAGCCTGCAGAGGGAGGGGATTGCAAACAGAGGTTCAAAAATCATACCAGTTTGAGCTCCCTTTATATCCAAACAGACACAGACAGATGAAGGTCATTTCAATCTAGGTGATCACAGAGCAAAACTACAGGGCAACAGTTGTCTTGAACTCAGCATTGTATTACAGAATGTGTACAAAGTCAAACGAGGAACAAATAATTGTTTTTCACTAGCATGACAGTAAAGTATATAAAGCCAATATATATACTACATTTCTTACCAATCAGTCTCAGTAGCAGGAACAGAACTCCAAGGGCATAAGATTTCAGCTCTGGACTTACAGTTCTGAAAGCAAAGAGAATTGGCATAAACACTTTGTACTGGTGAGCAAAAACCAGAAAGTTGTGGCAAGTAACCGGTTCATACAATTATGAAATCTTCGGTCTAATATCTGTCACTCAGGTCATCATTTATTTCAGTTATAATTACATTGTTCACACTAAAGCGGCCCATGCTGTGATCTAGGAACAGGGCAACAATGCAACAATGAGGTTTGAAATCAAATTGATTGTAAACAAGACAAGAGTTAAGACTATTGTGGAATATTGTGCACACATAACTACGGCAAATACAGTAGGTGTAGTAACTGGTCTGTAAAATGTTTGACAGTTTGGCATCTTTACCATTTACATGAAACCTGGGTGTTTATTTTAACCCAATGTGGGGAATATTCTTATTAGCTTTGTTGTTGAGCATTAGATGGATAGAACAATTGTACTACTCTCATATATGTACAATAAACAAGAAGATACAGCCAGCAATTAGTGAGCTTAGCTTAGCTGAGATTTAAGGATGGAAACAAGGAGCTTAAGAGGTGCTGGTAGGTTGATTTTGTTATTTTTGGGCATAGCCAGGCAAGCTGTTGACCCCTGTTTCCGGTCTAATGCTAAGCTAAGCTAACCGTCAGTTGACTGTAGCTCTATATTCACCGTACACGAGAGTGGCATTGATCTTCTAATCTAACTCTCGGCAACAAAGCAAATAAGAGTGTTTCCCAAAATGTCAAACTATTATTGAGAAACAGGAATAATCCTCTCACTGTTTGTGTACATGCACCTGCTGTCTTCGTTTTTAGCATTGTCGACATGTTCACTGATCACAGCATTAAACTTGTAAAAAAGTCAAACTTTTTTTTTCTCAATAATAATAATTCTATTGACATTTTATTATAAATTATTATAAACCCAAAGCATTGTTTGGTATAGCAGTCAGATGTGCATAATTTACTATATTTATGTAGAGTGATGTTTATACTGCTCTGCTCATGTGTACAGTTTATTGACACTATGTGTGTGGTGCCCTGTGTGTTAGTATGGCTTTGTGCTAAAGATGACTGAAGTGAATCCATCATTTTGCCTTTGAGCAGCTTAAAACATCAACAGCTCCCTCTTGTGGTCGGTCTATGTATAGCAACAGGTCCCCTTACCTGATAAGGATGATGACAGAGGGTGTCTGGGCCATAGCGCCGATCATGCTGCACACACAGATCACACAAAGGAAGGTGAGGAAGGCCTGCTGACAGCCCGGACTGGGACACTTCCCCGGTAAAGCCACCGCGTCTTCACTGGTGCTGGATATACACGCGCAGCTGGTCAGGTTCTGAAACAAAGACAAGAAAGGACATCAGAATGTTTTTATCCAAACCAGGACTGATGCAGAGTTTATATATGTTTGTATTCTTGTCTCTGGCATTTAGTATAAGCTCTCCCGTGTCCAAAGTCATCATGACACAGCTCATTCCAGTCAGTGTTGACAGCTTCACTCACTGGTTTGGTGCAGCCAGCGAAGCAGGCCGAGAGGTAGGTGACTCCATTGGAACCACAGACAGGGCTCACTGATGCTGTGTAGCAGTTACAGTTGTTGATGCACGGCGACTCAGGTCGCTGCCAGGACCGCAACGTCCTATGGAGGAGGTCAAAGGTCATGTTGGGGAGCACATTTGTACGATGTTCACATCAAATGGAGAAAAAAAATACAGTGTTGGGCAAGCTACTTATAAAGTGTAGTGAGCTAAGATACTAGTTAATCTGCATTAATTAAAGCTCCACCCACAGAGAAGTGTAGCAAGACAAGCTACAGAAACATGACAAAACATCCAAGCTCATTTTTCTTTTAACAATGAATTCAATTTTTCCGGTAATATTAAAATATATAATACAATTTAAATATATAGAGGCCTAATGTAAAGTTGGTTGTACTTAATAATATAATTAATAATAATATAAATTCTAATGAATAATGCCCACTTAATTCTAACATCCATGGACAATCATGCACCTTTCTATCATAGCTATATCCACCTGCCTTGCACTTATGCCGCAGTGTAGCCTACTACACTGTAGCATATTCATATAATTAAACTGTGTGTGTTCATGGCCGTATGTGCAGGCCTACAGCTCACCCTCTGCTAACTTTCCATCATGTCAACTCAGGCTTGCTGCAGCAGAGATGTAAGCATCAGCCCAAGGATTGGTACGTGATGTAAAGTCAAACGGCTTCTGTCAGCTTAACGTAAACGTCCGTGCATGGCTGCGGTGTCACTTACTGACAGTTTCATTCAAGACCACAACAGAAAAGCTCTGCAGCGCTCGAGCTTCCGAAATACTCGGGAAAATGTTGCTTGTGTGTACGCTACCTCACTACTTGATTAATAGAAGAAGAGCTGAGCTGAAAAGCTATCTGATTCAGAAAACAGCGACGATACCATCACGCTACTGAGAAACGTAGTTAAACTCAACCAAAGTTTTGTCATGATTCAGAGTGGAATTATCTTTAAAAGCACAGTTAGCACAGAGAATGCACAGGCTGGCTCCTTTGGGACATATTATTAAAGATACTAGAGCAGTGTCTGTGATTCCTTTCTTTAGCTCAAGCATTGCTGCCATTTTTACTGGTGATGCACAATATCATGACTATTATTGTTTCTATTATTATGGAGAAAGTTCCATAAATCATTAACATAACCTCCAAGTTAATCATCTTGTCTCTCATGGTGACAAGAAAGGTAGGGATTGGATCTTAAAATCAGCACGGCTACACTATATATCAATGTAAACAGAAATGATAATAGCTTCATAGCTACATCTAAACAAAAAAAGTTGTAATCCGTAGAATTCTTTTTAGTATTTTAGCATATTTTTTAGCGTCTAACATGCTGAAGTGCAACTCATGTTTAGCTGAAACATGTTTATCAAAATATGCATCAGTTGATTGCCCTGCTTACTCGTTGCCGTAGGCTACAGTAACCCCGGCGACAGGTCCGGTGTCACATCCCAAGAAGAGAAAAGAGACGTAGCAGGCGGTGGACACCAGGTTGACCAGCATGGCCATGCGGACGGCGCCCAGAGCTGACAGGTTCAGCTTCTTCACCAGCAGCCCCCCGAGGAAGATACCCAGACAGGCACACGGGATGGCTGTCATACCTGGGGAGGAAAAGACAAGGATGTCCAATATGTTCCCAAAGATCTTGACTCATTAGTAGAGGTTTCTACACTGCACAAATGTTGCCATTATATCTACATTTCCCCTTTTTCTTGTTTGTTGATTGTTAAACAGAACAATGAGGGTTTGCCCTCCACTCAGACAAGATAATGATCCGCCTACCTAGCAGCTGATTGGCTGAGGAGGTGGTAAGGTTGAACTGCTGCTCCAGGTATTTTCCAAGGAAGGCAGCAAAGCCAGCAACCACAGCGATCTCCATGCAGGCTGCCAGCGTGATGCAGCTGAACACCGGATTGGAGAGAAGGTGCCTGGTTACCCGGGGGATTACTGCGTCAATGGAGAAGAAAATGGAGAAAAGGGATAGGAAGGAGGAAGAAAATTATAATTTCTGAGATTAACTAAATCTAATGTTTCATTTGGAAACTCCTCACTTCTCTTTAACCCTTTTTCCTCAGTATCTCCACCCTTCTGATCTCCTCCTTACCTCTCAGATGCTCACAAACTGAGAGTCCGCTGTTCATATCGAAGCCATGAACGGCCCCGTTGGGTTTGGAGCCCTGGTACTCCAGGGTCAGGGATGAAGGCAGCATGGCCTGCTCACTCTCGCCCCACCGTCCATGTCCTGCTCGTCCAGCGCCTGGGGGAAGCCGAACATGAAGAGGGCTGAGACGAAGAGTAAGGCACCGCAGAGGAGGAAGCCGGCCCACCACGCCCCGATCCAGCGAGGGTCATCTGGGGTGATGTCCAGCTTACCTGGACAAGAGGCAGGGACATTTACCACAAAGGAGGGATGTTGAATGATGTTGATAGATGAAATTTCACTGATCAATGTGAAGAAACTGGATTTAAGAAGATTAAATATATTTAGTTTTCTTAACTTCCCAGAAGGTTCAATACAAATATTAACTATAAACATAACTACTGCGATGGAAAAACAACTCACTGGTGTCGATGAAGACAGCATCGACGTAGACTTTGGTACAGACAGAACCTAAGATGAAGCCACAGGCCGGGCCGAACACTAATGTTGAAAATAAAATACCTGCAAGACAGAAAGATAGAGAGCGAGAGCAGAAAATAGTCAGTTAGTTAAAATGGAATCGAACAGCAGTTTATTTAATGAAGTTTATTTTAACTGAGCTTAGCTGTACAGTCATCAGAATACTTCAACAATTGAAATCTTGTACAAACAGAGTATTTATCATGACTATTATTGTTTCTATTATCTGGTCTTTTGTTGTGTTTTTAATTCTCTCCAACAATCTCTATTTTATTTGTCCCCGCTGTTTATTTATATCTGCAGTTATTGTGTCTTTGGTCTTTAATTACTTATCTATTTATCTTCTATTTATTACTTTATTTTTATTAAAATATTTTTATTTCATTTATTTATATGTGTTTTTATATTTATGTAGATATATGTATATGTGTGGTTGTATGTATATGCCTATGTGTGCGTGATGATGTGTATATACATTTGTGTGGATATCCATCTGTACAACACATTAGTCGTTTTTATGCCTCTGAATTAATTTTTTTTAATTAAAATCTATCTACTGTCTATCAGCCAGAAACAAAAAAAAGCTAGATTTACAGTAAGTGCATTTCACCTTATCCTTCAGCAGAGGGCAGCATAGTATCAAGTCTGTGTATCAAGTGTCCATTACTGAAGCCCTTTTATTAAATCTGTGGTAATATGGAGCTACCTATCACACTTCTGTTTGTGAAATCCACTGACAGAGAATGAAATGCATTCTATTCAAGTAAAGATTAAGTACTGAAATCATGCCAAGGGACTTTAAATTTCATCAGATGTCTCCCACTGGCAGATTTATTCGTATCACTGTAATATGCTGCTCATAGGTTGCACAGAGTAATTGATCTAAGACTAGATTATCCCGCAGGATCATAAATAATCGAGCAGGAAATGGGTTCTTAGTGTAAGAGCAGTGGGGAGCCACTGATGCAGCAGCTCGGGTTCGTTTTCTCTTGAAAGCAGCGCTGGCCTGCTTTGGCCCAGAGGCTGAGAGGTTTCCAGTAAGCAACAGCAGACTGTGCAGGACTGTGTGTGTGTGTGTGTGTGTGTGTGTGTGTGTGTGTGTGTGTGTGTGTGTGTGTGTGTGTGTGTGTGTGTGTGTGTGTGTGTGTGTGTGTGTGTGTGTGTGTGTGTGTGTGTGTGTTGCACTGAAACTAAGTTATCCATGCCGGTGGTAAGTGGAAAAACAGAAGTGAGCTCCAGTAGCCTCACTGCTAATAAAATAGTCTAGAGCAGAAGTGGCCGCTCCCTACTCAAAAAAACGACAGGGCGGGCCTTTTTTTTTTTTTTTTTTTTCTGTGAAGGATGTAATGATTAGTGACGTGGTTATCCCCGGTTATAAATCTGAGAACCTACGCGTTATCAATGCATTTCTTAAGATAAAATCTCCATGACATAAGTCAGAAACCAACATTGTCTAGGCCATTTTGATTTCCGGTTGCCATTTGAAAACCTGCCTCAAGAAAAAAACACATTTTATCCACAATTATTTTTAAGGTACTTTTTGAATCCTTTTGATGAGGAAATGAGGGGAGAGAAAAGATAAGGAATACTTGAGCCAGGGACACTGTGATTCATCACAAGTGTCTTTTATACCACATCCGAAATTCTTTCCACAGATTTGGGGTCTTAAAGGAACACAGGCAGCCTAATATGTATAATTAGTAACTCAAATTATTACAGTCAGATACATAAAGGTGGACAGGAGAGTTTTGTGATGATTTCACGACCACATTGTCCAGTTTTCAAGTTTATTTTTTTTCAATAACACAATACCAGCCAATCTCATCTACAAAACACCAAAGCTCCATATTGTCTAAACGTCCCTGTGGACACAACCAGCCTCACTGTGACTCCTACACTGAGGTGAAACAGCTGATGACAATAGCAGCAGCATGCATGATGACGGAGAATTACCGCTGAGCTTTGTTGTGCCGTGAGAAAAGACGGAGAGCTCATAATCCTAAAGCAACAGCTGCTCGACGCCCATCAGGAGAAGCATTCAGGACTGATGCCAGTCTGTGGTCCGGACTCAACAGTTGGTACTTCTGAGGCCATTTCCTTGGAGACACGGCTGAAGGCCAGTCACATTCTTTTACTGCCATGAACTACTGGTGCTTTAACAATACAGTAACACTTCTATTATTGTAGGCATATAGTTAAAACTATATACACTATTTAAATATTAAATTTTAGGACTCACATATCTATTGTATATGTTGATATTTTATATTAATGTCTATTCTCTTTTACTTTTTGTTCAATTCTATGCACCAAAACACCAATACATTATCCTTTTATGTGCAAACCTGCTTTGCAGTAAAACAGTTTCTGATTCTGTTTTTTTGCTGGAAGAAAATTGGATACTGGTTTTTTATAATAAATACAATATGTGAAATTATAATCTATTATGGAGACAACATGGAATGGTGTAGCAGAATTTAAGAAATAATAAATGGCAAGGGGGATTAATATTGTGATTTTATTTTATGTGATTGTGACCTTCAGGAAGTTATTTTTTAGATTTAGAAACATATAAAAGTATGAGAGTATATTTCTTTGTTATTATACAGTTATAATTTAGTTTACATATTAAGTGTGACTAGAAAAATGCCTCTGAGGTTAATTTTCAATGGATTTGTTTAACTTTGGATTGTTTATAAGAAGCTGCATGTAAATCCCTCTGGATTTATTGACTTTCCAATGATTGCAGTTCTGCCTCAGTGTAGCCGAGGATGAGAGCTGTCCTCAGTTGAGCAACAGTGTAGCAGCACATATCAATAGATTGATGCCTCGGGGACATAAAGCACAGGGAGATGGTTTACAGCTGTGAAACCAGCCGTTCAGAGTGATCATCCTCAGAAAGCTTATTTAGCAGTGATGCCACTATTTGTTACACTTAAAACACAGCAAAATAAATGAAACACCTGTAAAAGAGAGCCTTTACCATTCCTAAACTATATAAACTACAGGGTACATTTTGGGGAAAAAATTAATATGATTACAATAAGTTCTTCATTAAATACTATTCTCATCTAGTCTGTAGTTATTCATGGACTTTACTCCCCTGTGTTTTAAATTATCCTTTAATAACCCTCCATCATTTAAACTATAGTTCTGTCACTAAAGTCATTTTTACAAACAATGATGATCTGATTTTGGAATCAAATTCTTAAATGCGTTTGCAAAGAGGATGAACTAAATACCACGGATGTTTTATTAACGTGTATATTTTTTTGTCCAGAACTATCTCTACCTCATATATAATATATAATATAATCCAATAAAAATGTCTTACCAAAGGTACATGAGGTTTAAAAGGGCAGAGAAGGGTGCAGGTTGACACGAGGGAATTAAATCTGACACCCATCTCAAACACACGCTGTGGGCTGTATTAGCAGTACACGCTCTGCCCTGGAGATGCTGCGCACTATGAAATATTTCCAGAGGGAACCTTAATGTATTTACAATGTTGTTTCTATGCAAAAAAAATTAAATAAAAGACTGCTGTTTCCTTCTTGACTCTATTTTCTAATTGCTTTGTCTGAGAGCTGTGGCAATGAACACAGGCACAAAATAAAGATCAAGGTCCAGTAATACGTTCCTGCTAGACAACAAACTAATGGGAGATTAGTTTATCTGTGCCACAGCGTCACATGAACCTAGACGGCTGAAGGCAACTGTAAGATCAAAGCACAATTCACAGGATTATTTATTAAAGTGCCGAAACTCCGGTAAAAGCTTTAGAGATGACTTAGATGTCCGTGTAAAACTCTGACAGCTTGTCTGACCCAGCCATTTGGAGATGGCAGGTAGAGACACTTCACTTAAACTGAGAGCTTGAAGAGGATGTAGCAGCCCCTCCTCTCTTTGAAATTGTATGGCTAAGTGATTTTAATACTGTAAATAATATAGTCTGCAACTTGGACTGAATCTAACATGGGTTTGTTCCTAAAAGGATGGTATTGCTATTAAAAAAAGTCCTGAATATATTGCTTTTAATTTCAAAAGTACAATTATACCTCTATTATAAACCAAACACACAGGTACAAACAAGAACAAGGAGTGATGTCAAGCAAAAAGCTTTATAGATATCCAACCCTGTTGGCGGTTAACTGGATGGTTATTTATGAGAATATGAGGAGTAAACAATGCCAGAGAGAACTTTGGTAACATTATCTTCTATGATGCCCATTAAATGTTTATAATAAGTTATAATCTGCTTAAAAGCATTAAACTACCACCTCAAAAATATCACAGGAATGCCAAAATGCAGCAAACGGCAAACATTTTCACCAGAAATCAGATATAATAATTTATTCCATAATTCAAATTATTTATTTATATATTTTTTATTTTATTTGATCAGTTATACTTATTGGATATGTTATTTCCCAGCTAACTGGTAAATGCTCAAATGCTGTAATACTGTTTAAATCATTCTCCTAGCGGGCTGAAATATATTTTGTTCATTTCTTTATATTCTAAGATACCAAATTCCTCCTGTGGATCAAGAAATCGTACCTAAAATAGAAGTTGACCTTAAAGTCGTTAGAAGGGGATTTATTTTACTGAAGACTACGTGTGTATTTAAAACCATGGACGGGATGAGTAAAGTAACAAGCGGTACTTAACTGATTTGTAGAGGGTTCTTTTGGAATAACAACACAAATCAATATATGCAATGTATTCAGTGCTCTGTAGCCACCTGGTCATTTTTACTGTTAACACTGCTCCTTTAATCTTGTGAAAACAGAAGAGGCTTAACTTGATGGTAATGCCTGTGTTCTGTTCCCGGCTGCGATGAATGCAGCAGAGACAAGGTCATACTGTATGAGGCAGGGCTCCTCCACCTGGTCACACTGCCAGCGCATGAATAATTTCTCACTCAGACTCACATTATGGCACGGTTCACTCACTGGCACTTTGTATCTTGGCAAAGGTGCTCCTAAAAGGTGCACATATAAAACAACCTGGGCCGGTCTGAGCAGACAGCGTGTGCTGAGTCAGCGTCCATTCCTTCCTCTGCTGTCCTACGGCGGAAGAGTAATAACTCCACTGGAGTAAAAACATTTTGCTGCAGTGGACTCGCTCAGCCTCACAGCGCTTCATTACACGCATTACAGCGATGAATAGGGGCTAAGATATGAGGCAGGAGGAGAGAAGCTGACCCAGCGGCTGCAGAGCTGTACCCCTCTGGCTGCGATGCTCTTTTACTTTACTGTACTGTTGTGTACTATCGGTTACTGTACTTTACAGTACTGTGCTGTATTGTTGCTGCCATTTAGCACTCTGCTGCAGACCTTAAAACGTTCCTGTTGTTGCCAAAACTGGTCTGAGGTACTTTTCTGCGTTCACCTAATAATGAGAAGGTGTAACAGCATGTCATAGTTTGTCAAAGATTTCAACAGCTGATAAAATGATGTTAGAAAAAGTATGATGTTAATCTGAATAACTACTCACTTATAAGGCGGTGCTTAGGCAGAGCAGTGCTTTGAGCAAAATGCTAAGGTCATTGAGAGCATTTTAGCATGCTCTCAATGCTAGAATAATGGGGATGTTTAGCAGGTATGTTTACTATGTTCAACATCTAAGTGAAGCATGTTAGCATGCTAACATTTGCTAATAAGCAATATATACAAAGTACACAGCTTATGCTGATGGGAATGTCATTAGTTCTGGAGGTTTTGGTCCTTTAACAAAGCATTGCACAAAAAAAAAATTAACCTGATGATGTAGCTGGGGGTAAAGTTAAGGGATAATCAGACTTATTATAATTCATCCCGTGGGGAACATGAATGTGTGTACCAAATGTCAAGACCATCAAACAGATGATGCAACATTTCACTCAAAACCACCAATGCAAACTTCATAGTGGCGCTAGAGGAAAGGTTAATGGATCACCAAAGTTAGTACGATCTATCCTCTGGGGACCATGCAATGCCTGCACAATATTTCATGCCAATCCATCAGTTGATGAGATATTTCAGTCTCGACCAGAGTGATGGGCTGACAGGTCATCCCTAGAGGCATGCTGCTAGTGCCACTGACAAATCATTTGTATGGCTCGACTTCAAAGGGCAATTTTAAAAAGGGAAAATGTGATAAATGCAAATATATGAAAAACAAGAAAAACTGGCGGCATTTGAGCGGTCTACAAAGACTATACTCTGTAGTGTTACTGTGGTACTCACAAAGACCGATGTTTACTGTATAGCAAAAGATTTACATATTCCTTTAGCAAGACACAAAAATGTACACAGCACCACATACTGGACCTCATTAGGGAGGAAAACAGAAACTATTTGGGGCTACATAATTGTGAAAAAAAAAAAAAAAAAAAAAAGCTGCAGAACATGAATACTGTAATTGAATAGCGGCTTTTCTGTTGAAGGCTCTGTGACCGATACAATAGATAGGAGGATTAGTTGCCTTCGACTGGGGTATCAGTCATGCAGAAGACAGCAGTCAATAATCCAATTACAATCCGGCTCGGACATTACACTGTAGTCAACAGAGCTCAGGAGTGGGTTAGTCTTTCTATGGGAAGCCATTTTCTGGTCATATAAGCCGGAGGTCAAGACTTTAAATATTAAATCGACATGGACACACATGGATATAAACTGTATGCACATACACACACACAGATTCAACATCTTGTCCAATTGTCCATGTACTAAAGGTGCATGAGTTTCTATTAGCAACAGGAGCGGCGTGGCTCTGAGGAAGGCATTGTTGGTCCATCAGTGGGAGATTTGGCTCACATACCCAAAGTGTCCAGAGGATGAGACTTGGGTCATCCCCTGACTTATAGCACGACTATGAGGTTGATATTTGCGTTTTTGACTGAAATGAGTGAGACTAGGTTTGGATGGACAATGAAATTTGGCCTTCATGTTGCCCACAGATTTCATTTTAATAACTTTAATGATCCACTGACTTTCATTTAGTGTCATCATTAGGTATAGTCCAAACCTGCCTCCTCAGCTTTACTTTGTTAAGTGCTAATTAGCAAATGTTAGCATACTAAACTAAGATAGAGACAAGAGTGAATATTAACAGCAACTAAACATTAGGTAGCATTGTCTTTGTTCTCATGTTAGCATGCTGACTTTGTCTGTTGCCGTCTTATCCTCCAGATGGCACAATGATCTGGTGGCCAGCTAACTGAGAAAATGGTCTGTTTCTTTTTACCAATCAGCTGCCTGATCTGTTGCTCACGTTGATACGGAGAAAGAACGCACACAGAGTTCTGGACGCTGAGTGAAAGCCTACTCAACATTTGAGAGAGAACAGGATACAGGACTGACACAGAACAGATACAGGACAGGTTCATGATGGAGAACATGTGCCATGACACCTGAGTAGTGTTTGATGGTTTGCTCTTGAGTATTCCCAGTGTCCTCAATCTGGCATTCAGGCAGTAATGATCCATGTGTTGGGTCAAGTGGCCATAACAGAGCCGCCTCTCCCTCTATCATCTGGTTTGTCAGCGGGCCCCGTGGAGAACTGCTACTTTAATATTTAATCATTTGGTTAGATGTTTGCTAAACTACTCCTAACTGCTTCTGTGTCACGCTGCATTATTCAGGGGGTTTTCTTACAATGTAATCGTGTTTTCACATGTTGAGCTCTTCAAACAAGGCCACCACCTTGAAACTGGAAGCAGCATAAATACTAAGCAGCACCTAACATACATGTACTGTATGGAAACTGAGCTCCATGCAATTCCAGAGCCACAACGGTGGACGCAGCAGTCCCATTGTAGGAGGTAACCATGGCAATCAATACGCCTGGATTGTTAAAAAAAAAAAAAAAAAATCGGCGAGTAGAGAGGGGGTGGTGTGAAGAAAAGCATAATAGACTATCTGTAAGTGTCAAAGGAAGAAGCTTGGGGGATGTTATGAAAGCGACGATTTCTTGTGGACTGGTAAAGGGCGCGGTGCACTGAGCCAGGACATACAACAGTGGCCATGATTCCAAATCTGAGTCAAGATTTCAGTCCAAAACACAATGCACGAAATTTACAAACAGCTGTAGAATGTAAAAATAAAAGCAGAAGATGGTGGTATTTTTTTAAGGATTGCCGTTAAGGGATGTCCTTGGTCGCCTGACTGGACTGTCAGATCCAGTCCATCACAGATCTAAAATCAGACTCATTCTTACAAACAGTTCTGACTCTTAAAGTCAAACTCAGATCACATTAGTCCTTCTCTGGCAAAATCATGCATGAGTCAACTGTTAGTATTTTGGCACTGTGATTGATCATGATTTGTTGGATTTCCATTCAATTTTGTACAGACATTCATGTTCCCGAGAGAGATTTTTCTCTAGTGCCACAAGCAGGTTCACATTTGTAGCTTTAGTCGAAATGTCTCTTCCCCTGAGGAAGAATTTTTGTAAATGTTGGTGATCGGGTTTACTTCTCATTTAGTGCCATCATCAGGGGAAAATTCAAGTTGTCCACTAGCTTGGTTTATGACTAAATACCAGCAAAACTTATCAAATTCCAATCAACCTTGACTGTACTTTATGTTTAGTGGACTGTTCTCTTTCTCAAAAGAGAGCAGGAAGTGTAATTTACAAAACAGTAAATGCTGTAGCAAAAAAAGGAAACCTTAAACTTAATTTAAAATGCAAGTTTTTGTAAAAGCTGGAAGAAACACAAGCAGGATGAACATGTGTTTTTTTAAGTTATTTTACAAATGGAATAATTGGGAATTTTAGAGAAATGAAATGTGTAGTTGTGCTAATGGGTTATCACATTATAACGGGGCGATGCAGCATTAAAGCATCATGATCAGTAAAATGTAGTGAATTACTTAAAATATTCTAAATACAAAGGAAATATCAAGTGTTATGTCTAACATCAGTTATCTGAGTTGGCCTCGCGCCAAGCTGGGGAGTAGGGTGGGTGGTTGGGGGCTGTGCTAGCCTTGTTTGCTCTGTCCTCTGTCCGTCCATCCCTCCCTCCCTTCTTCATCTCCTCCCTCCCCTCTCATCTCTTCCATTCTGAGTGCTGCTGACAGAGACTGTACAGATCAAAGCATGCACAGAACAAACCGCAGGCCTTCTCACCCTGCAAGAGGTCTGCGCTCAGACGCAAACAGAGACACCGCAACTAGCCAAGGACGAACAGAGAAACCTGTGAGGAGGAGCAACTAGCCACATGGTAGCCAACAAGGCTGTATTTTTACTTTGTCGAAGTGCCTTCGTTCCTCCTATAAGGGCAAACTGATGAATCCACAAGAAGAGGAGCTTAAGGACAGCAAAATAACTCTTACACAATAAAACAAACTACAGCTGAGCTTTGACTTATTGCTGCATCAGCTCCTCAAGGTTTTAATGTGATGGTGGTTTTACTAGTGTACATTATCATACAATAATTGAATGTCATACTCAGCTGTAAAATTTGAAATTGAGTGCGAACTTCAATAAGAAGTGCCGTTATGCAATTTCAGAGTCAATAACAACAACCAATAATTACAGATACAATCTGAATAACATCATTTTTGTATTTGCAAAAATGTAAAGAGGACAATAAAGAGTAACTTTTAGATCGACCAAAGTATTTTCACACAGTCAGTACGTTTTTTTTTTATAAATTGCTATTAACCCATCACATTTGCATTTTATTTGCAAGCCACAGAGGAACCAGAGTTTTTGCTAAGAGAAAGTACTCCAAGATCTTATTACTATCTAATTTAATTTATATTCCTTACTTTAATAACAATGTGAGGTTTTTTTGTCTCCTGTCCTCTGTCTCTTCATCTCCCCAGATGGAGCTCTGCTACTAGCAGGTCGCTGAGCGATGCGAAGAACAGGAATGGCAAAGAGCCTCTGTGTCTGTCTCTGTACTGTTGCCTTGGCAACTTTGGCAGACGGACTGTAATGTGTGTTATGTCGACCTATTGGTTTCTGCTGTAAATATAACTGCAGTCCTCTGCTGCTGACCACTGAACACTTGCCAAACGAAGTTGGGAATAAAGTGCTTTGCTCAGGGGCGCTTAGGTAAGAAAGTACAGGATCAGAACGACAACTTCCCCGCCAACCACAACAATTAAGAAAATATTAAAAACAATTAAATGATTCCTCTGTAATCTTCTGTTTACAAGACTGCTTTTCTGACCTTAAATTTGCAGTCCTCTTGTTGCATAATACCTTTGGCATTTATCAGCCACTAAATACTGACCATCATGGCAGTGTATGAACCTAGGCCTTCAGTAAACACAATCATAAAATAGCTATATTAGTATTGATGGACTCACGCATTCCCCTCACACATAACTAACATGTTTAATAGCCAGAGACATTTCCACCCACTGGCCAAAGTCATTATCAGGGCAGGACAAAACCAAGTCAATACTGTGCAGCGCAGTATCACAGAAACACTTTGCTGGACCGTGTCTCATCTCCTACAATGACACATATACCAAAAAATTAAATTGTGAGCACTTTTGATATTCTTATTTTATTCTGGACGTAAAACATGGAACAATCTACATTGAAACTAAACCTCCTTATTTGAGTCAGATTTACTAAACATGATAAAGGCAAATGTAATCACACAAACACAAAAACGCAAACACAAACACAGTGTGTGCGTGACACACAATGTGTCTTGATGAGCGCTACAAGAGAGGAGAGGACAGGTTCAGCAGAGAGCGTAGATTACTATTGTCAGTGCACCCGCACTACTGATTAAAATGGCCACTTCCTCACTCTAATCAAAGCCTGTTAGTGATCTTTAAGGAAGATCACAAACAGCGGCGGCTGACAGACAAAGACGACACATCATCAGACACTCTGATTGACATGTGATAACTGGTGGTTGACTGTGGTAACACCGCAGCAGTCAGCATTTGCTTGAAAGAATACAGATATATATGATTCATATACTACTTGGAATTGAGATTATAATCTACACTGATCCTGCAAGGAGGAAACTTTTTTTAGACTTTTCCTGCCCTATTGAGGCTGAGACACTAGCATGAAGGCTCAGTCAAGGTCAGTATCATTACATAAAGAGCTGTGCGTAGGGCCTATGATTTCCACAACATATGGTCATTAAAGTTTGAATACTTTGAAATTTAATTTATCCACCATATGATTAGGCATTTATTCAGATGACAAAATTTGCTTAAATCATAAAGAAACACAATTCAGAAAAATGTAAACTGAAGACAAACAATTTAGGGAAAAATAATTTGGAATGTGGAAAAAAAACCCAGGTTAAATAGGGCCCTATAAACAGTATGTCTTAAATTTTTCTTAGCAATGCTTTCAAATCTTAGATGTATTATTTTCAAATGACATTGTTCTTTTATATTTCCTTCTCCTGACTTTCTTCTAAGCATTCTTCGTCAACGGCACTAACCATTTCAGCACATTATATAATAGGAACTGAAGTTTTTTTATTGTTGTACACGCTGTGATGTGCTGTTCAAAAGAATAAAACACGAAAAAAGTAGAATATAGTCATAGCTCATGATATATATATAACCATCTGCTGTATACTCTGGTTTCTTTTTCCATTTATTGTGATTTGATTGTGACCACATTTGTATCTATCAACTGTAGTGCACATTAAAGACTTAAACTGCTTTAGCTCCAAACCACAGCTCTTTCTTTTACGTACTTTGCTGCATGCGCACCCTCCATTATCCATTCGTCTAACTTATCATGATTCATTATGATTCAGTGATCCAGTTTTGTTAAATATAATTTTTAAATATTATAAATATTTTTCTAAAATGAGCCTCTGAGTTAATTAAGGAGAGTTGATCATTTAGTGCACACGTTAATGATTAATGTCACAGTCATGTTTCTATCATGCCAACATAATCAGCCCATTCACCTTGATAGATATTGTGATTGTACCGATTTTATGATGCCATTAGCCATTGTTTCTTATTACTTCTAGCTAACTGGAGTGCCAAGACACACCAATTGTAAGAGCATGAAGAATCAAACAGTTGCTTGTTAACATTTCGTTTAGGTATCAAAGTTCTTTGTTTTCTGCTTTTTTTATTGCTCGGACTTCGAAATATTATTCATCATTGATTATTAGGTCATTTGAGCTCATTTACGGCCAATGTTGTGGTTGTTTTGGATGTCATAGTCAATATTAACTTTTGCTAAAGTATTTAACTTTAGCAGTACACTCCATCTTCTGGTGTGGACGGAAAGACATCTGGTGTTACTGACCTTCGCCCCCAAACGTCATATTCAACAGCCTTTGAGAACACGCGCACATCATTAAGGAAATAGTTCAACATTTTGGGGAGTGCGCTAATTCACTTTTAAGCCGAGATTTAAACGAGAGAATTGATACCACCCTTTTGTCCGCGCCCCAAATGTGGAGTTAGAGCCAGCAGGCGATTAGCTGGACTTAGCATAAAGACTGGAAACAGGGGAAACAGCTAGCTTTGCTCTCACCAAAATAAAATAAAAAAGTATCTTATACCTGCACCTCTCAAATTTGACTAATTCAATTAATCTTTACATGACCAGAAATGTGAAAACGACAAGTTTTAGGTTTACAGGGAGATGCTGGAGCTAGACTAGCTGCCCCTGTTCTAGTCTAGTTAAGCTAAGGGAGGCTAAATGCCTGCTGGCTCTAGCTTCATATTTAGTGTATATACATTAATGTGGTATCAATCTCCTCATCCTATTCCCAACAAGCCATTAGGCTGAATCACTTTCTCAAAATGTGGAACTATTCCTTAATCTCTTCTTTTATATTTTCTGTGATTCTGAATCAGGGTCTTTTTACTTGTTTCCCAAAGCATGTTTATCACATCATAATTGTCTATGTGGTTTTTGTGGTGTTTGACGGCGCTTTTAACCAGCAAAAAAGCTTTTGATTTATTG
Source organism: Anoplopoma fimbria (assembly GCF_027596085.1). NCBI lineage: Eukaryota > Metazoa > Chordata > Actinopteri > Perciformes > Anoplopomatidae > Anoplopoma > Anoplopoma fimbria. Next base: position 25,397,998 of record NC_072450.1, read on the forward strand.
ACACTAGTGATTCAGTGTTCTCTGTTCAGGTTGAGGACTCAGTGTTACAAATGAGTTTGTTCATGTATTGGACAACACTAAACAATAACTGCCATAAACACAGACTTCCCTATCAGCTTATATGTTTCGGTTTTATGATCAGTGCTACTCACCTATATACAGTGAGGAGTCCTTCCTGTGGACATGGTCATCGATGTAGGCCACTCCCAGAGGCTGGACAGGTGTGGCTCCGATTCCCAGCAGAACCTGGGCTCCGATCAGCAGCAGGTACATCATGTTGGTGTTGGCTCTGTTGCCACATTTGAACCCAGAGTCTCGGTTCTCTGACCTGGAGTTGTTGGAGCAGATGTCCCTGCCGTCCTCGGCGTGCCACGAGTCCCCGGCCTCGTACTCATACTGGTGGGTCAGGAACTCCGGCAGGGCGGACAGCAGCGCTCCTAGTGCCATGACAATCCCGCCGCAGCCAATCAGGCGGGGTCTGTGGGCCTTGGCGCCAAAGTAGCTGACAAACAGGATGAGGGCCAGGTTGCCGATTTCGAAGCTGCTGGCGATGACGCCCACATCTGCACTCTGGAGGTTGAAGCGTCTCTCCAGAGTGGTCAGAACGCTTACCTGGCAGGGAGAGAGAGAGGGCGAGCAAGTGTTAATCGTTTTACAACTAGCAGAAATTTAGGATTTAAAAAAGACATCACAGCCAAAACGTTTATACACTTGATTTTATATTCAGCAGTTAATAATGTATAGATTCCACACTATTAATAACTGAACTAAATCTGTCAGAAGTACAAAAAAACTATATATTTTGTGTAACATTTAAATGTTTGTGCTAAACAATAAGGCAAGGCATTGAGCTTCAGGTGCTATTCAGTAAACGCCGGCCATCTGCCACATGAACCAGAATCAACAACATGTTTAAGACACACAGTAGCTGAGCTGCTCCTGCTCTGCTTCCAACACCTTCATCCCCACACTTCTCATCCACCTCCTCCTCCACCCAAAACAACCCTGAGGCTAGCCTGATGCCAACCTGAGAAAAAGAAATGTGTGCATGTGTGTGGCTTTAGGCAAGAAAACCTCACGCAGCTGTTCTAATTATGAAACTGACACAACCACGTCGCAGCAGCTGTGTTCTGGGTGTGCAAGTGATGAAGTGGCTCGTTGCATCAAATGAGCGCCGGATCATCTACAGGACTGCCGGTAAAAGGTTGGTTAGGAGTTATTTTTGACTTGTGTTAATCATTCATCCACAGCAGAAAGTACAGTATGAGCCCCAAGACCTCTTGAAATAATTCCAGTTGGAAAGGAGAATTAAACCATGACTATGCAGTTGAAACAAGAGAGATTGTGTACGTGGTCCATTTTTTTTTATAGCCTATTGCTTATCCTGTTTGTTCTGTAACACCAAACTCCATCGCAAAGTCAGAACATTTCTTAAAAAAGGCTGCAACTAGTGATTATTTGTATTATCCATTAATATGTTAATTAACTGTTGAATTGTTTCTCCAATAAAATGTCAGAAAATAGTAACAAGTGCCAGAATTTCAAAAAGTATAAAATAACGACTTTAATGTTCTTGTTTTCCTACCAACAGTACAGAACCAGCCTCAAAAGCTTCAAATCCTAACATTTAAGAGGTTGGAACCTTTTGTACTTGAAAAACTACTTGAGCAATTGATCAACAGGATAACCAATCAGAGATTTAGACCTTTTCACGATTCGTAAATGATGACTGATGTAAGTGTGCGCACGCAGTTTGGCAACAGAAGTACGTGCAATAGCTTGTCAAGCTATGCAAGGGCATTACCACCAAAGAAGGCGAATGCATCCTACAAAATATTGACTTCCAGATCTGTGTGCCATTAGTGAGTGTGTAGAATACATTAGCAAGTGGCCAGAAGTTACTACGAGCAACGACGTTACTACACGTTCCACTTGGAATTTTGATTCTGAAATCCGAACATACAGCAAACAGTTTTGATACTGTTAACAGTTTTGATATATACTGTTTAAAGCTTGCTAGTTTGTCTGGATAGCTGGGGAAAAATGTTGGTTCCCTTACAAACATGCAAACGCATATTTTTTGATAACATTGGTTGTAAAAGGGTGTATATGTTATGGTCCAACTGAAGAGTGTATCTTAAACAGGCCCTATTATGCTATTTTCCGGGTGCATATTTATATCTCAAGTTACAGTTACAACATGTTTACATGCGTTAATGCTCATAATCCGCCTTGTATTTCTCATCCTGGCTGTCCTGCAGCACCTCTTCTCACCCTCTCTCTGAAACGCTCCGTTGTAGCGCTTGCTCCTCCCTCCATAAAGCAAAGTCCCGCTCTGTTGTGATTGGTCAACGTTTCGAATGCTTCTGAAATGTCTTGCCCCTTACAAACAGAATTCAACCCCGTCTTCCAGAGCGGTTCAAAACACTGTTGAAGCTGTCCTCGGCGAAATGCAGCGAACACAACATTAAGTTTGGAAAGGACATTTCCCCTCACAGAGCAGAGCACAGCGTCTTCTCAACTTGACGTCCGCAAAAAACAAAATCCAGCTCTGTCTCTCTCTTTTGTTACTGAAGGAGTTTTATGTCACGTCCGTTACATTATGACCTCATAAAGTTACGGAAGTGAAGGAGAGAATTCAATGGAGCCGTTTCAGGCAGCTCAGGAGCTTCTGAGGGGGGTAACTCATTTTAGGCGTGGACTTCAGGTTTTACACTCTACAGACCTTTTACATGTACAAAAATATATAACACACTAAAGGAGAGGGAAAAAGTGGTAAAGCTTAATAGGGCCACTTTAATCTTACTTAATAGTTATACTATAAGATAAACAACCATGCCCTCGGTCTAGTCATGCTGTACTTGGCCCAACCATACGGTACATGTGTGGGACTGACAGACAAGACGGTACAGCTGACGGTCTGTTAACAATAAGTTAAAATGACTACTTTACATCTACTGAACATTCAGCGCACACATTTTCTCCACTGCTGACTTACAATCATTACAAAGTTATAATTCATATTTCCCTGATGTTATAAGATGAGAGGACACAGTTCAAAGGCCACCAAGCCAAACGACAGGGTTAAGATTTACTCTTGCGGTCCTAGAAGATTTATGTATGAAGCCGTTATGTATGATGGCTGCTGATGGAGCGGCTCTACACCTTTTAGATTTAGAGATTTTAGTCCACTTCCACTCCGATGTTTACAGATAATACAAATTGTTGTAGAGATTTAGAGAAAACCTTTAAACATTTGATTTTGATGTTTAGACTTTACCCTATAAGGTTATGTAGGTGATTCTCTGCTGACAGTGATGGTCGTGAGTCATCATAGCTTTGTCCTCTTTAAAGTTCTACGGTATTTTATTTGTGTAACAAAACAAAAAAACTATGTGCTACTGGAAAAAAAAGAATAGAGAATGAATGTACAATGTGAACCAACTAAGTGGCAGAATTAAAAAAAGAGACAGGGAATAAAAGATGATGACAAACTGTATTTTATACTGGGGAGGAAAGGCAGTGCTTCTACAGTGCTTTTGTCTGCAGCGGGATTTGCTAAAGGTGCACTTTTCTTTTGGGATGCTGGTTTAGAGGAGTAAGATCCACTGCAGTCTTCAAGGTAAACACTTATGCACTTTCAATTTGGGACCGGTGCAAAACACATTAAAACAAGCTGAGTTGTGTTTCTGCAAAGCTGCAGTCTCCAACAAACATCATGGAAGAACTTTTATTTTGGCAAGTTGCATCTTTTCCCACAACAAAGCCTCCATTTCAACATCTCTACTGGGATATGTGACTGTGTACAGTGTGATACAATTTAGGCCTCTTTTCTCATCAAAACCAGCAAGCAAAAGCTGCACCAATATAAAAGTCAGATCTGATCAAGAAACTGACCCATGACCTTGCCTCTTTTTAAAATGCCTTCTTAGACTGTGCTGATGTGACTGTGTGTGAAGATGGGTTCTTTATCAACTGATTGTCCTGCCCTCATGAAGAATAAAATTAAATCCCAGCCTTCATGTGCTATTATTTATAGTATAAAGACTGTGCTGACACCTTTCAGAGGCTTTGACTTTGATTAGGCAAATAACATCTCTGAATTAGGAGGCATCTTTCTTTCACATCTATACAGATTCACAGTAAGCGGTTGGACCATCTCTGACTAATGAAGGTAGACCACACAGTTATATTAACGACTGCTGTTGTTGAGGTTGGCTCTGGCCACACAATAAACAGCTGACATTACTCACATTGCACTTCAGAATTCATTCATCGCCTGTCTAAATCTATCAAACATGGCTTTGGAATATGTATGGTGTTAGGTGAGATAGGCCTACTTCAATTTCACTCAACATCAGTACATTTTTTTGCATTCATTTTTATTTCCCTTTGGCTCCTAAACTCCTTTCACCGATCAGTTCATCCTCAGAATATATCTTAATCTCTTTATAGAAATCAATCTAAAGATATCAGTGCATGAAACAGCACATCTAACTGTCACTGGGAATGCTGTGTAAATACAAAAGAAGCTATTGTTGCTTTCTGTTGTGGTGATCACGTCATCTCATAGGCCCATCTCCTCCAGTGTCAAAGGCCTCCTGCATTGCTGAGGCATACGGGTGCAGGATGGAGCAAAGCCGGTCAGGTCTGATGGAGCTCCTGACCAGCGTTTGGTAAACCTGCTCTCCAACGCACCATCCATATATATTTATATATATATATATAAAAAAAAAAAAACACATCCAGCAACAACGTGGAGCCTACGGCCGCTGTGACGCGCTTTGTGTCATGCAGATGGTGCATAGGCCTGATGGATAATACGCAGCAAGTCATCAATCAGTGGAAGCTGGAGGATGTGATTATTCTAATGTCATCACAATAATAAGTCATTATTAACCGCATCACCGGCACCGGCACCGTTACTCACTGCTACCTGTTACCTGAGACATTACACCCGAGATGCGACGTTTACCGTCAGACCAACACTGTGTTGGACGGGGACAGGGACAGGAGGACAGGGACGGAGGACACTCACCAGATATGCTCCCACGGTGCCCTGTGCCAACATGAGAGCACATTCCGACACCAGGAAGATCTTGATGTTGGAAAAACACGAGGTCTTCTTCTCGCTGTCATCCTGCTCCGGGTCGTCGGTGCTGCTCCGCTCGGTGCAGATCTGGTTTTTCACCTGCATCCTTCGGGCTCAGGCTCCGGTCGGCATGAAACTGAACGGGTCCGGTCCGGCGGAGAGCATCTGGTTGTAATGACGAGCTGCACTGCAGAAGAAGAAGAAGGAGAAGAAGAAGAAGAAGGAGAAGATGTGCGGATCTCCTGTCAATGGCCCGTCTCGGCTGGAGTACACAGGGAGAAACGCTGCTGTCCACTCAGCATTACGACCCTCTCTTCACCGCCTGTCCAGCCAGTGCACATTTAAATACGTAGGCTACGCATGTACATGTGCGACGGCTTCTCATACCCGACGTAGAACTACAGGACGCCGTCTTCCTACATCCGGGGTGTTTTTATCTCCACCCACGACCGGTACCGACTGGATTTTGGTTTCTCAGCCAGGTTCCGAACCGCAGCTCTGCGTCCTTCAAAAAGCGGTGTTATGACGCTCCTCCTCCTCCTCCTCCTCCTTCTTCTTCTCCTCCTCCTTCTCCCCATCCACAGAGCGAAACAGGAGGAGGAGGGAGGTGTACTCTCTCCGTTCTCTATTCCTCCCTCTCTCAGTCAACGTGTTTCCACACATCATCATTTTACCTGTGCAGACTTTCAGCTTCATCATTGCTAATAATAATAATAATAATAATAATAATTAAAAAACAACATAACATTTCATCAGAACACTGACTGAAGGTTCTCCAAAAGCAATCAGTGACAAAGATGAGCTGGGTGTAAAATGACACAGCACATCTTCACTTATCTTATCTCATATCTTTTATCAGGTATAATGAATATGCAGCTCACATAGGTTCCATCTTCTCAGGACTTCACTTGACCAGAATAGTATTTTGATCTATATTTCATATTATTTAATATTTAGACACTCACAGAAGTCCAGCCTACTGCTTCACAACTCTGCTGGGTTTTTTTTCTATTTTATTTGCACTACAATGAAATTCACCATAAGCTGAGAGATAAAGATCAGGATGCTCAGTCACCCAGATCTTGATGTCTATAGAAGTAAGAATCCAGAAGCAGACCTGGTCTGCTGACAGTAGAGTGACATGTTTTCAGAATGATGAAGAAGATCAGAGAGGAAACAGTCAGGCAGGTGGATGGTACTCCTGCTCTATTACTGCCCATCTGTGATACCTTTATATTCCCACTTATTAACACTAGAAGTGCCTATTATGACTTTATTGTTAGTCAGTGGTAACATTAAATGCTGCTGGGTTCTTTTATACACAAAATGATTGATTGGTTTAAAGAATATCATTTTAAAATACCTCATTCCTTAATAAAAGGAATAACATGAAGGGCTTTATTCCAATGGTTCCATATTTAAATCAGTCTCCGTTTACACTAATCTGTTTGTGTCATGTCAAAGTGCAAATCTATTTGAAAGTTTCACTTAACTTCCTTATGGGGTCCAAAGAAAAAAATCCAACTGAAATGTCTTTTGAGTGGGAGCAGCAGTGCGTGTTTATCAACACCATCTTTACCTCCCGGAGATAGTGGTCATTTCCCAATGCATGCTTTAACTTGGGCCTATATATATATAGATATAAAAATAACCACTACTGCGTAGGGTTGGGGTTTTGTTTTAGGGTTCCTCTTCTACAGTGTGGCACTTAACATCATCAAGTCAAATCACTTGACGCTTGACTCTTGATGATGGTGTCTCATTAGGGCAAACGTTACGCATGGAGGCTCCTCATTAGGGCACAGACGCTTGTTAAATAAGTTACCCCTTCAGTCAGTAATCGGGGTGTCCCCCTGCGTAGTGCTCCAGAGTTCTGCTGAAGTCTTACACAGATTTTATACACAAGAAGATTTTATGGATGCAAGCCAAGGCAATCAACTAGGCTACCAAATATCAGTCACAATAAGGCCCCTCATTCAACGCAATAACTAGCCCTGCAACAGAATCCACGCAGCACACTCACCAATCTCTCTTTAACCCCACACATGCACACACACACACACACACTTGGACCGGACACACACACGGCTTCTTGTCATTGTAGTCCAGGTATATAAGAAGAGTGGAGACGATGTCCTGCTTTATTCCAGATTCTGACTAACGAAATTGGATCAAATTTGTCCAACGAGGTCAGTTTAGGTCCACAATCATAAGTGAACACTGTCTCTCTCTTTTCGCACGACCAGTTGCTGGGTGGCCGCGTCATTTAAAAAGGCGGAAAATTCTCTCTCGCGCTCATATATTTGATTAAATGTTCTACAATTTGAATAAAGACTACTGCTGGACTTTATTATCTTTGAAAATACATTTTTTGTCACAAATACAAGTGACAAGAACCCCCCAAAATATTGCTGATGAGGCTTTCAGGGGGTCTCAAGTGTCCATCTAAGGGTCTCAGAACCGCAGAGACCCATCGTATTTCGACACTGCCCCCAGTTCAAGTCATGTTATGGTAGTTTAAGTTTAGGTAATCTATCTTCCTATCTTCATGCTTGGCTGAAGTGTACTCAGCTGGCTTCAGGATGGTTAAAAATTCAACACTTGCCACACAAGAGCTCTATTACACACATCAGCAGGCCAATGTATTGTACTGATGTAGCTGTTCTACATGAGAACACTCAAGGTGAAACACTCTGTTAGCATTGTGTACAAATGCTCAGGGACCATCATAAGCTGCACCATATGCCTCTATGTTTTGACATTTACGGTGGTACGAACCTCTTCCTTAGAGTGATTAAATCATGAGAAGGTGGTTTGTAGCTTGTTAAAGGGCGTATTTGTACAATATAATTCAGTTATTTAGTTTTATTTCACCCAATTTAATGTGTTTGAATTTATTAATCACATTTTATCCAGAATAAAATATAAATAATCACTTTGACCACCAATCTTTTTTTTTTATAAACATATTCAAGGGTTGGACTGGTTTATAACAGGGATCAGAATGATAGAGTTCATCCTCCCTGAAGTTGTCATGCAGAAGAAATTAAAATGACAGAGTGGCAGGACAGAGCACCACAGAGACAGCAGAAAAAAAGAAAGACAGAAATAAACACAGTGTAAAAATTCTCTATCAATAACGTGAAATAAGAGATCGCCCAATGCCAAGGTCACTTACCACTGACCCCACAGCTTTTGGCTTACGATACTCCTCGGACCATTCAGATGCTCTATCAGGACCAATTCAATAGCATCTGCAGCAGCACAATCTATCAGGCAAACTGTGGACTCAGCAGAGGGAGCGTCCATTTCTCATGGAGTCACTCAGAGTACCCGGGGTGATTTAAGATCAACCACGGTGCCTGCTGATGCAGTGCAAGCCAACTGAAGACATTAGGATGCCTCTTAATCACAAGGTCCACATAGAGAGGAATGCATTCATGCGTTTATGCTGTAACAAACAAATAAATTACCAGAACACAAAGGCACATGATGTTTGCATTTAATGCCAAAACTTGTATTGGTTTTGTTCTAAGAAACTAGTGTTTTTGAGAAAGATATATATATATATATATATATATATATATACACGTATATATATACACATACACACACACACACACGTATTATATGTCTTGTTGAAAACAGTGGCTCTAGGTATCTCAGGACACCTAGAGCCGTTTTAAGAGTTTGACACAAACACCATCTTGAAGTTGTGTTGAAAATATAGTTCTTTTTCTTTATTTTTTATTCTCCATCTGGCGGATTGTCGAAATAAATGATTAAAATACACCCAGGTGCTGAAGCAATATTATTTTACATGTTAAAGTAAACTATCCCCAAAATACTTATAACAATGTAAGTTATCCTTGGGGGAAAAAAGAGATGTAAACGAATGTGAGGTTGAAAGCGTGGTTGTTTTTCAGTGAATTTGTAATTTTCACATCTATAATAAATAGTGGAATGTGAAAAAAGATTTTGACGATTGAAAGCCATTTGCCAAGCCATCTATCCTAGCAGAATCAAGTAGTTCAGTATCCCTCCATAAGTCAAATACACTGGAGTAAAGGTTTGTTTGGTCTGAGTTTATATATCCTTGAGACGTGTAAGCCACTCCCCCTAGCACTTAAGAGGACAATTGACCTATTGAAACTAAACCACACCTCTCAAAGCAGTTCCTGATTACAGCAACAGCACAGACAACAGAATCAGCAACAAACACTAAAACGTAAGCAGGCTTGGTACAGTTAAGGGGCCATGCGACTCTTGACCTCACTGGACATTTCAATAATTAAAGGAATATTGAAATGACTTGCATCAGCTATGACAGAGTCTGTATACCAAAGCTTCTGAGCTGCTTTAGACAGCTAAATGATTTTCTGTGAAAGCGGTGGGCTGTAAAACAACTCCCAGGAGAGCTGTGGCCAAAAGCTTTGTTTTTAAATAGAGTGCACACAAGTTATTACAATATCACACACTACATGCTAGCCTAGTAATTTGGTTCAAACCTCAGATCAACACAACCACGGGCCCCAATGTTAATGTAAAATTAAATCTCAATTATTTTTATCTCTTGATCTGGCAATTCATTTCTCAATTAAACGTCAGAAAATACTGAAAGAATCTCGACTTCCTAGAGGTAATGTCTTTAATTGGTTGTTTTGTCCAATTAAAAAAAGCTAAAAACACAGAATGCTTGACACATTTGTTTGAAAAATGACATTAAAATAATTGCTGATTCTTTTAAGATTTTGCTAATCTCAGCTAATTGAGTTCACTTATCAACAAGAGACCGATTGCTGACAACAGACTGAGCGATAGATACAAATAAAAAAGGCACAAACAGTGATCCAAGTTTAAACAAAAGAATAGACTTGCTGTTGAAAATCTAGACCCAGGATTTAAACCTTAATATGTGTTTGTGATCAGCATGGCTTGAGAGTTCATTCACTGTTTATAGTCTACAAAAATGACCTGGAAGAAAGGATGTGCTGATAAGACATGTTTCATGTGCAGAGGCTACTGCTGCTCAGATTGCAAGTTTTTGTTCAAATGTTTTGGGATACTATTTTAATCTATGGTGTTGTGTGTGTGCTCAAATTGTTACTTTGAGATTGTAATTTAGGTTTTTAATACATCTACTTTTTTTCAGCAGTCTTGTAAATCCAGCAGAATGCGGTTTGTCAAATGGATTTTCAGCCTTTAAGTGGTTGGTCCACCACTTTGGTCGAGACTGAAATGTCTCAACAATTACCAGATGGTTTGTTATGAAAACCTGGACAGACGTTCATGGTCTCCAGAGCATTAATCATCGGAGATCCTCTGACTTTTGTCTCAAATGACACCATGATTGTGAAGTTTTTGGCTTTAAGTATAAAAAGCCAAAAAACTCCATGTTTGCCTCAGGATTCTCTGTAATCACCTTGGAGATCATATTTAGCACAGAGATTCAACATCATGAGCAACAATCCTGTTGCTCTGTGACTGAAGGTTTGTGCTAATGTGTGAATTTGATAACTACTTGCAGGAACAGAGGTGGTGAAAAATCACTTAACCCTAACTTTATTACCGATAATTTAGGCATGTGGGGACACATATGTTGTGTTGACTCAACATTTAAATGATGCTGTGAATGAAAGTGAAATATTTAGCCTTGATTCAAAAGGTTAGCAGCTTTTAAATAATTCAAGAAAAAAGGAGACAGAAAAAGTGGCAAATTGTTGCATTTAGAATCAGCATATTTATTAACAACCGTAGAGCGTGTTGATCCTCACGACGTCCCAGTAGGACATGCCCCGCCTCTGTCCGATCTGGACGTTGGTGTCGGGGATGGTGGTGATGGAGTCCTTCCCGAACTGGATGGAGAAGGCTGTTTTTCCATAGTGCATGATGGAGGAGTAGTCGTAGGGAGTGTTCAGGTTGTTGGTGTCCTGCTTGTAGAAGTTGTAGGCCATCTGCGGGTTGATGTTCTCCCAGTTGATCCTGACGTAGTAGTCGCGGTCGCTCCTGGTCTGTTCGTGATTGAAGCCCAGAGCGTGGTTGATCTCGTGCTGGATGATGCCATGGTAGAGGCAGCCCTGCCTGTTGAGAGAGAGCACCTGTCTGCCTCCCGTTCTGCCCAGAGCGGAGAAACATCCGGCTTTGTTCTCGATGCTGATGTAGTCGTACTCGTTCTGACGGGGGACGAAGCGGAGGCAGGTCCAGCTGTTGAAGGCCTTCATGGCGTTGTCGATCTTCTGCCTCTCCCAGCTGGTGAACTCTCTGCTCACGGTGAAGGGGATCATCACCAAGCCGTTGGAGGCTTTCTTCCACTGGCAGTTCTGGGATCAGCACTTCATGGCGTTTCTGGTTCTGGGAGCCAGCAGGTCTCCTTCCAGCAGGATCTCATCGGTGCCGTTGTTGGAGGTCAGAATCCTGGTGGTGACGTCGACGGTGTCTGGGACTTCTTCTTCATCTCCTTCCTCCAGGAAAGGAAGTGCTTGAGAGAGGCCGAGCAGGAGCAGCAGCAGCAGGCTGGCAGAGGGAGTCATCTTCAGGGTCGGTCTGGAGGCTGTGGAGCTGCTGTGGAGAGACTCCTTGAAGCTTGATGCTTGACTCAGTTCAGTCCAGGGTCTTTATACTCTCCTCTACAGGTGTGTCTGCAGGAGGATTATGGGTAGGGGTCTACACTGCTAGGCCTGAACAAACCTCTGAAGGGTGGACTCCACAGACAAACCTACTTTTTAAACATGGTTTGGGTGGTTTATCTCTGGTCATTAGATGGGACATGTTTAACTAAACATATTGTATTACCATCAACCATTCAGAACTCGAACCTTAATGTAGGCAAACGTGTGTATATCTTTGCCTCTTTTTTAATCTTTAATTAAGACTCTAAGAGCTTAAAAGCTATGATAGTGACATTATGAGACTATTTAGTTATAGCAGTGAAAGCATTTAGCATGCTTAATGTCATAATGTTTATATCATAGAAGCTGTGAAGAGTAAAATTGACATATGGGGCAAACAGATACTATAAGCATTTCTGCTAACTGCAAACATGGTAAGGTTAACCAACTTCACGATCTGCTTACTTGACGAAGTCAAAAGTCTTTGGACAAAAGCAACCTATTCTGACCACGGGTCAACACTAACTTTACGCTACACTGGCTACCAGGCATCAGCTTTGGTTGATGAAACTGAAAATATAGTTTGCCACTTTTGGTCACATCATATTTTGAGTAATTAAGAGACTATGCAGTTTTAAGTCAGCCCAATAATTTGAGAATAAAACCTTTATCACAGTACCTAAAGAACATTCTTTGTAGTTTGTGTTTTATCCTGTAGCCTTCGTTTACAAATTTGAATCCTAAATTAGTCAGTTAACATGAGTTAAGTTTAATTCCTGGTTTACATTATACCAACTGATCCCTCAAAATGAATCCAACAAGTCCCCTTTGTGCTGATTCCCAACAAAGATCCATTGGCCCTTCAGCTTTAAAGTCTTGGAACGTCAGGATCAACTAGATGGCCTACAACTTCTACAAGCAGGCCACCAACAACCTGAACACTCCCTACGACTACTCCTCCATCATGCACTATGGAAAAACAGCCTTCTCCATCCAGTCCGGGAAGGACTCCATCACCACCATCCCCGACGCCAACGTCCAGATCGGACAGAGGCGGGGCATGTCCTACTGGGACGTTGTGAGGATCAACACGCTGTACGGCTGCTAAAAACCATGTATCTCTTACAAAGATTTAATTTAGACAAACATATTAGCTCAATGCCAAATTTAACAAAATCACTTTTTTTCCTAGCTGGCTGTAATAATTTAAAAGCAACTATACTTCTGATTTCAATTTTTGTTGCTATGTTCTTTCAATATTATGTTATAAATTCACTTCAAAATGACTCATTTTTATGTGGTTATTTTTATGTATTTATGCCTTGGTGTACACACATTAGTGCAAACATGCAAATCTAGACTGGGACTCACAGACCCAAAGAAAACAAAACTGGCTACAGGCACTGTATCTAATGGTGTAAACTACAGTAAAGTAACAGGAACACTAACAGTCTCCCTGAGAGACATCTGAAGAGCTGTTCCTTTTTTAGCTGCACAATGAAACAGGTGCTAAGATCCTATAGCCCAGTGGGGGTGTGATGTATGTGGGTGGGTGAAGGTGGGGGGCTTCATCTGCTGTTTTAACGCGAGCGACACTAGATAAAATCAGCCTTGAAGATGGTGTTTACAAGATGCGGTCTATTGTTTCCAGTAGGGGTTTTGTTATTGCTGACTTTGGGTTTTCTGAGGTCTTATGCACCTTGTATGAACTTTGGGGTTGTAACAGATTTAATTTACCTTTTACCCCAGAGAGAGGCAGCCATTGCGTGTGCATCCCATCTGTTTTCATCTTCCCGTGGTATCTCTCACCTCGGCTGCCCGTCTGCCAACTCTCTCTGCTGTGAAGTGTGCAAGTCAGACCAATTAACCATGTGCAACAGCAGAAATTACACAGTTAACACGTTTTTTTTCCCTTAAAATTCAGGAATATTTACTACTACAGCTGTCATAATAAAATAGACTATACTTTATACAAAAATATATCCTATTTTCTCTGATATATTGAACCACCAACAACAGCAAAGGAAGCCTGTTGTTTTCATATTGCCTTACAAAGGAGAACATGATGTAGGAGAAGAACCTCATTTGCCTGGCCTTACTGCTGCACCTCTAGATCTGGTGAGATAAGTGCTGTAAATGTAAATACCGATGCTGACATTTGCATTTACATTTTATAGACTGTTTTGTAGCGTCCTCTGGAGGTCATCGAGGTTAATGTCAGTAAGGATTCAATTCATCTATCCATCCATTAGCCCTACCCGCTTATCATTGACTGATTCGGGGGCTCAATCACAGGGCTGAGACAGTCCAATCAGTTCAATACAATTAAATTAGTATTATCCTCTTAGTGCACTTCAAGTATTATGTACTCATTGTGAAGAAAAAAAAAATTGATTATTGTTTCTGATGCATTGGAATATTATTACTGTTAGCTATTTTATATACGGTTGCATCATTTAATCAATAACATTGCATCATATTTTCGATACTGATCATATGTTTCATTTGTAAAATCTGAAAAGTAACTATAGCTGCCAAGTAAATGAAGTGGAGTCGAAAGTACAATATCTACGTTTGAAATGTAGCAACAAAGTAGCAAAAAAAAGTTCATGCACCTCAAAATTGCTCCTGAACATAGCACAATCTTTAAGTCATCATTCCACCACTAAGTGAAATTCAAGATAAAATGGGGTAAATTTAGAATTTAAAGTATTGACCGTATTGAGTGATCATTCAGTACCTTACAATAAGCCACACAATGAACATCTATAAAAACAAACACCTGTCAGTTTGTAAAATTAAACAGCCAAATACATACAGCTTAAAACGCAATAGTTAATAGTTGTCCATATGTTAGAAACTTTACAGGTGACCATGCTTCTGATACACTGGTGATAAAGTTTAATGTTTTCTGGGGCAGTTTAGGAAGCAGCTTTTGAAAGAGCAGCACATTATCACCACTGCCAATGCGTACAAAAAGGCTGGCACTCATTTATTTTACAATAGCCTCAATGCTTACTAGTAAAAGCCTTATTCACAGAGGACATGTTGACATGTCACAGTAGGAAAAGCACAGGTGTAAATTATAAAATAAAAAAACCGTTGGATTCAATTTAGCTGCTTTAGTTCCTGCTTAGTTCCTGCTGGCTCAGTAGCACCCTGTCATGGATGACTGGGACACTTGAATAGAATGAAGCCATGTTCTTTACCTACTTAAAGAGTTAGGATACCCTCTGTGAAAAAGCCCTGTTGTGTTTAACATTGAGGCTTTTTGACAAAAACCTATCAAAGTCCTTTGTAAATAATGTAATGATTCAGCTTTGAGCTACTGATTGTAAGTCCCTTTGGATAAAAGCGTCTGCTAAATGACTGTAATGTAATGTACAATATGTGCACGTTGTGCCACTAGATGGCAGCGAAGCACCAAATAATTATGCTACTCTGTACTGTTCCAATATCATATCTCTTTACTCCACCAAACTTATCATATCTACATTGTAGTTATTCATGCAAAGGGCCTGTCTTTTCTTTTTTCCTCTCCTGGCCTACTACTACTACCTTCCACTACCGTGGCACAACAACGAAACCCTTATACTCGTTAAAAACTTATTGACCTTACTATATGTGATAATGGGATATCCTTGAGTGATAGGCGTGCTAACTGGAAAAACATGTTCTTAATTGAAGGTTACTTGCACTAATGTCTTCATCATTTTAAC
Source organism: Anoplopoma fimbria (assembly GCF_027596085.1). Lineage (NCBI taxonomy): Eukaryota > Metazoa > Chordata > Actinopteri > Perciformes > Anoplopomatidae > Anoplopoma > Anoplopoma fimbria. Next base: position 25,413,417 of record NC_072450.1, read on the forward strand.
AATAGTTAATACCTTCAATGTAGAGCAGATAATGTCGCCAGTAGCTCAGGACTGATGCTTGGTGGCGCCAGGTGGACTGTACAGGTTGGTATCAGCACATGAATGAGAGGAAGAAGGATGCCGGGCGTCGACAAAATCAAGCGTTGATAGTCCGTCCTTGAACCTACAAAACATACAGATTGACAATTGCTGTATCAAGTCAAACACTACAGCTGATTTTGACTTGTTTAAACTATTACACAATTTGCAACTTGACAGTTTTTTCCCAAGAGAATGAAAAGTCAATGGGCCTCATGCAAGAACATTTTCGTATGCTTATCTTAACTTTCTCTGAAAGTGTGCCATGTAAGATTCAACAAATGCTCCTAACTTCTGCTCATATTGTAAATGACTGGGGTAAACATGATGAAATCCACTGGTGAGTAAATTAGATATAAATTAGCATCATTCATGCACCGATTATACCATATAGGGCTACACATCTCCCCCATAATTCCTGAATTGTTCATTAATGAAAATGGCATCAAAGAATAAAAATAACTTTTTCAAGTTCTGAGAGTTTTGTCATAATTTTGGATATCCATAAAGGAAAAAACGATTTTAGCACCGTCAGCAGCAGAAGTAAGGGACCTGCTTAAGCCAAAGGGAGAAAATAACAAGTGCTGTTATTGTGGTGACACCTGAGGGTCGTTCTGTCACTGCATTAAAGAAGAAATGGTTGGATATGAAAATGGCTTCAATAAAACGTTTTGCCACAGCTAGGCAATCGATGACTGCAATGGGAAGGGGTCAAGGGGAAGTCTCCATCATAGAGATGCACTAAAGAATACGAGCACTAACAGGTGATGTTGTACTGTCGGCATAATAATGGATCGATTTGCATAAACCTGCATGTGAAGAACGATCCATCTGTCTCTGCCAATATCTGGACATGTTGAAAAGACACGCTCTCTATCAAAGGCCTCATGCACTTAGGGATCCAAAAGAAGTAAGTCAGCAATGACACGCCTTACTACACTTCTCACTGACATTATTATATACAGGGACAAATTAACCTTAAAATAGAGCATCATTTAGGTCACTTTGCAGTTTGAGATGTTCATTTAAACATTGTAGTGTTATACAGTTTATAATTTCATTTGCAGAGTCAAACAGGAAAATGTCAACATAATTATGAAGTGTATTTTCTAAAGGATTTTCTAACACCAAAATCTCTTCAAAGTAATGACGTATACGATCCATTAATGGAAGATTTAGGCTTGGATAACAGCAGACTAACTACACATGGCTCCTGGGACAGGTCTGGACGTCTGTAAATTGTGTTCGTACCTAAGAGAAAATTGAAATAACAAGAAAATTGGAGAATGAGTTCTCAGAAATCACTCGTACAATCCACTTAAGAACGAATCCATTTGTACCGGTGGTTCTTGGATGAGGCCAATTGTGTTTTACCCCCTTATTGCCTGAAGAAGGTTATTTCTCTTGATATTTTATTTTCTACAATGAGGTAGTACAAGTTTGACTGTTGTGTGTCTTTTCCGGTTGGGTGTTTTCCCTATTTTGTATATTGTGTGGTTGAGATCTGTAATAGATAGCCGACTTCAATATGCATCACTTTATAGTGTCAAACGTTGTTACAGCCCGTTTCACAACAAAAACACTACATAAAATAATAAAGGATGAAAATGTAATTCACTGTGTGCGTCACCATGTCTCTGTGACGTCAGATGTGTTTATGTCGGAATTAAATCACCGTTCAATTGCACTTTTCCTTGTCAGAAGAAGTATTTATCTACAGTACAATTGATTGCAGCATAAGCCATTTTGCCTTGTTGCACTTTTGCAAAAAAATGGGGTAACATTATGTTAAGTCGGGACTATGTTATGGCAAAAGGTCTCTAACTAGCATTGGCTAATTTACTCGCAAAAAACTAATTCTAATTTTCATTTACGTTTTACATATTTTGCATAAAACGACCCACTAAAACAAATACAGTACCAGTCAAAAGTTTGGACACACCTTCTCATTCAACTACTTTGAAGAATCTAAAATATAAAACATATTCTGGTTTGTTGAGCATTTGTTTGTTTACCACATAATTCCATATGTGTTCCTTCATAGTTTGGATGTCTTCAATATTAATCTACAATGTAAAAACAAATAAATAAAAAAAATAAAGAAAAACCATTGAATGAGAAGGTGCGTCTAAACTTTTGACTGGTACTGTATTCGATGTGCTTGTTATTTAAAAGAAACAATACAATGTGAAGGTGCCAGAAAACACCAGGGAATGCAGTCTTAATTCAAAACTCCCATAACTACTGCATGAAACAAGAGTCCCTGTCACCAAAATGAGTGGCTATGTTATGTAAGTTATTTGTATTGTGTTTTGTGCCCTTTTAAATTTTCACCCACCTGAAACAACGGGAAACATATTTGTGGGAGGCAGACCTGTGGCTTCACACAGCCTCACACAGTCCAGAGTAGAAAGTCGAATCCACAGTGCTGCACTTCCCCCTACTGTCCATTGGTTAAAACACACCTCCGAGGAAGTTAGTATTAAATGATCCTTTTATTTCATCGCTTTTAGTAGGACAGTGCATGTGCAAGTCCAAGAAATTACCAAAATAAAAACAATTATGACCAAATAAACAAAAATGTGACCTACATTCTGTGTGCCCCATACACTTTCTCTTAAAAAAAAGACCAAATTCTGACAAATGGACAGATTTTCTGAGTTCAGGTTCAAGCATTCCAAGTTGTATGTGCTTTTGTATTTTTCAATTAAGAGTCTGAGTGTTAAAGGACTTTCAATTCAAACATCATTAGCTGCCTTGATATCAGTTTTTGGTTTGAGTCACTCTGAAACAAGAGCTTATATGTATCTAATTCTAGACAAATACCAGAATGTCCACTATTTACAACCACTGGACATTGACTTCATCTTAGCTGAAAGCAGTCTTACAGTTAACATTTTCTAAATAACTCCTTTAAAGAACTGTACACCGTAATAGCTCAAGGATTATTTTTTTGTGGATATCAGTCAATCCTCCTGTGAAAGTGTCCCTGTACGAAGCATTGAACCATTTAATTGCTCGGGTTAGGAGTGTCAATTAAGTGACTGAAGAAACATGAAATCAATATGATGGTAAAGAGATTGTCGGGCAATTAATTTGGGTTCGGTTTTATTTCTTATTTTTGCCCAACAAATGTATTTTATCCGATCATTCTGAATCCAGATATTAAGATTAAGAACCTCAAAATGTTGAATAAATTACTATAAGTAGCATCCACTTTCATTCAAGCTTTTCAAAACATTAATTGTTTAAAGTGAAAGCTATTATAGTGTCCAAAATGAAACCATGCACACACCAACAACATCCGAAACTGTGGAACAGATTTGTGTGTGTGCACCGCATTATAGGAGGCAGCCTATTTTTGTAAAGTATTATATTTTGTGCAAGTCTGCAGAAAAAGCAGATAACACTGCTCAAGCTAAGCAGTGCCAAACATTATCCCTTCCCATCCCATGCCTGAAGGACTGACTGAACAAAAGTTAAATAAGTCTTTCCGTGAGTTCTGAAAATGTACAACCAACTCAAGTTAAATTCACTAAACTCGTGATAATTATTTCAACAGATTTAAGGTTTTAAGATGAAGAGTCCAAGCGTTCTGGTGGTTTGCATTCTTATCATTATTACAAAGAATGCATGCTTGGAAGAAAGCATGCTCCATCTGATGAGTTTACTCTCAGCAGTACATTCAGCTCATCATTTCAAGTCAAAGGACTTAAAGTACGAGGAACTCCTGAAAATGTTAAGTTGAATTAACTTGAAAATATTAAATTGTGTATATTTCCATTATGTTAATGACAAAATATCAGAAAAAAAATAGAAGTCATGTATGATGTTTTACAGTGTTGTCATATATATATATATATATATATATATATATATATATAGTTATTTCATGCCACATCTTTAGGGACTCAGTTATCCCAGGATTACAGTTATCTTAAAGCTGGTTAGATACTTTATTAAGTTTAGTTTAAACCAACCAGGTATTGTTTATTGGGCAGCATGCTCTAATCCCTCAGACAGGCAGGGGCCAAGCTCCCTTTAACCTTCAGTAACTGCAAGGTTTTATCATTTATCTTATTTTATTTTTATTTTCTACTCGCTGCATGTTTAAATAGTAATGTACTGCACTTAAATTGAGTTAACAATTTTCGCTCATTGCACTGGCATTGCTTTGAGTTTCTATTTTAATAAGATGTAAGGTTGTTACAGATACCAAATCCTCCTTTCTTGCTTTAACAGAAACCAAAATCCATCTGACATTTTCAACACAGAACAAGCTTCACAGCGACAGAGGGAGATTATCAAATAAATAAATAATTACATGCAACGCAGTGCAGTGATATTCCAAAATCACTCGAGCCCACAGCAGTCAGATTGCATAGCCTAATCAGGTGCAATGATTATTGTTTTTTTGCAAGTAGAAGGATTAAAGAAAACCACTAACAGAAATCGTTAAATTGCATAACTAACTGTGATATGTAACTGTCATTCTATCCTTTATTCATTTTGAATTTCCCACCAAAAAACAACATTTAACCATTTAGCAGAATATGTTATTTTGAGTCTCAGAATAAATTACCTTAAAATGGATGTTTTACTGTGGCACAGTCAACCCTCAACTGTTTTCCTAAAACGGTGCTCTTTTTGAAAAATGAACCCTCTAACAGAGCCATTAACAGAATTGACCAATTATCTTCATGCGTCAGTGCATTGAAAGCTGCTTGAACTTGTTCGGTCTATCAGGGGTGAGTCTAGAACCCAGGGAAGTAGATCACCAATCAATTTTCTTTCAGCAATTTACAAGACAACATGCAGTTGCAAAGCCTCTTGATGCAGTCACGCTATCTACAATGATTGATTTAACATCCTAAGCCCCAATTCACCATGAGTCATTAACACATCCATAGCCAAGTTTAGACATAGATGGCAATCATCAGGTCAAATGTGCTCTTGCATCTTTACCAGTATCCTCCAACACAACCAAAGTAGAGGTGGTGTTGTTTTGCACAGCCATTTACGTCTGTTCCTTTAAATTATGAGCCTATGAGGATAAGGCTGCATGTTTTTCTGGATAGGAACCAAATTCAGATGGAGCCGGAAGACAAGTAGGTGCTGAATGGGGCAGAGTGACGGGAACTCAAAGCAAAAAAAAAAAAAAAAAAAAAAGCACAACAAGAAAGCAGCACTGCAACTATGGTGGTCTGGTAGGGGATGAATGGAAGTGAGCACAGAACTGAGAGGATGACAAGGGAATTGGGAAAAGATGTGCCGGCAGCTGGGACAGTCAGGTGATGGGGAAAGAAGGTAAAGACTGAGGGATGGATGGAAAATGGCAATAATGACGGGACCTGGGGAATAGGGGATGTGGCTGAAGTGGAGGGATTGAGATACTGAGACATGGCGATGTAAATCTTTAAAAGGGGCCAATAATATGACTTTTCTTTTTTTTTTTCAACTTCTTTTTGACTGTTTTCTGGGCAACAGTGTAAGTTGATAGAAGAGGGGTTTTCAAACTGCGAGAGGTGTCTCTTCTGCTTTACTCAACAGCATAACAAGGAGCATGTCTGAGTAAAAGATTTGGCAGGATTTTTCTCCGAGGCGGAGTCCACGCTGACAGACTTTGAAAACCCCTGGCATAGAAATAATAAGCTGTACAAGGCTTTGTGTTTACACACAAAACTTAATTGGATCTTTTCATGGAATTTGTTGGCAAAGAAAAATTGAAAATTACTACACATGTCTAACAACCAATAAACTGATTATCATGACCAAGGACAAATTATGTTTAAATGTTAATGAGAATATAACTTATCTGTCTCTATTTTATTAACATTTATTCAAAGGTTTGCTACGCAGCAGAACTCAAAGTGCATCCCAGTTCCTGATAGTGTTGACAAATGTGAAAAGGTCACAATAGATGTGTTGAATTACGCCTTGTCATGACAAACCAGTTACCAATGATTTTAGCTCCCTGCATCTGGAAAATGAGGACTTGGCTGAGATGTGGCCTTCAGGACTTTTAGCTATCTCTGCACTTTATCTTCACCAGTGTTTGACAGAAAAGAAAATGCATTAGTCTGCTATAGGAAAATAAGTTCCACTGCAGATAGAGTACCAAGGCTTCAATGCAACAAATCTGCCATGAAGCCTAACTGAAACTGACCTTTATAAAGTCACAAGATTTGGTTCCAAAGTGACACTTTTTCCGGAAAAAAAGCAGGGTGATTTACTGGCACAAATCAAGCACGATCTCTGTTGGCATCTTCCTATGAATTTAAAGCTACTGAAACGAAATTCAAAGTGAGGTTTTCCCAAAACTGAAGCATGGGAGCATATAAAAACTGCACAGAATCTCAGTAATAACTCAGTGATGAGGCAGTGCTCACTCTGAGAAATGAGGCATTCTCCTTCTGCAAAATATGGGCTCAAATAACTCCACTGCACTCATTCAAGAGTGTTACCGCACAGAGAATAAATGCGTTTTGACATACCAAACATATTTTAATCAACGCCTGGATAAGACAGAATGAATCACTGTACTGTGTTACACATCCTGGTGCTCCTATTGTTGTTTCTGCACAGTAAGAACAAAGGGGCTGTCAGTGACAGACAGTATTAAATATTGTCAAACACCTACAGCCTATTTGCTATTTAATATGTACTCTGCAGGCCAGAGAATGTATGCAGGCTAATAATATCTCAGTCAGAAACATCATCCGACCCAGAGAGTGAGCGGTGGTGATTTCACCAGAGGCTGAAAGATTCAGACCTGAGCGGTCGGCTGATCCAGCGCTATGAAACGGCACAATTTCAAATTGATTCTGAAATAGGAAAGCGCTATTCACACGGAGCCACTGGTCTGTAACTCTGGGCTGTCCTCGAGTGGCTGTGCACACTCAACATGCCCTGTACATCTGTGTGGGTTTCATGTAAGGACATCGGATTGGCGGCTGCAATGAGGCAAAGCATGTACGTTTCCGGCCTTCAGCAGCTGCCTTTTGGCAATCTACAGGTGCGTGCATCTGTCCTGTGAGCTTGCACGACTGGGATACACGTTGAGAGGAGGCCTGTGTCATGATGCGCTCGTCAGACGATTGTGTTCCCAACACCAGAGGAGACGTAATGGGAGTGGACAAGCCTGGGAAAGGATCAGTGAGCAATGAGCATTCTCCAGCTGAGAAGAGACGGGAGAAAAATGCTGGGCTGAGACCAAAACAATGTAAGCGATAACAGTCATCAAACACACCCTATTTAAAAGTCTGGGCTGAAAATGGGATCAGACTGAAATGAAGCTCCAGTATCAGTGATATGGAAACAATTGACCGACCAGATTAGCAGCATTGTCATGAGTGACCACGGCTGTGTGTAGTGTTTTTAGTATCTATTTAAGTCAATGGCCGTTCAGTCATTTTGTACAGTGGGTACAGAAAGTATTCAGACCCCTTTAAATCTTTCACCCTTTGTTTCATTGCAGCCATTTGCTAAAATCGAAAAAGAAAGTTTGGCTAACAGTTAAGTGAAGGCAATTTTTGCAATTTTTGCAATAAAAGGTTTGACAAAGTCTGCCGTCAGGTTCTAGATTTTCTAACGCCTTTAAACATGTGCAGGAGTCTAGTTTTCTCCCCAGACAACTTGAATTGCAATATACTGAAAGGATATTATGGAATTATAGCCCGATGTCGCAAAAGCCAGTAAGAGCCAGAGCCCTGACCTAAACCCAATTGAGCATCTCTGGAGAGACCTGAAAATGGCTGTCCACCAATTCTTCCTCACCATCCAACCTGACAGAACTGGAGAGGATCTGCAAGGAAGAATGGCAGAGGATCCCCAAATCCAGGTGTGAGAAACTTGTTGCATCATTCCCAAGAAGACTCATGGCTGTACTAGCTCAAAGGGGTGCTTCTACTCAATACTGAGCAAAGGGTCTGAATACTTATGACCATGTGATATTTCAGTTTTTCTTTTTTAATAAATTTGCAAAAATTTCTACATTTCTGTTTTTTTCTGTCAAGATGGGTTGCTGAGTGTACACTCTGCTTAACGCCATAAAGCTAGGGTGGGCGAAAACAGCCGTTGAGATTTCTCCCATCTCCCTACTGCTCTCTGGCCTCTCCCTGCCACGCTACCTGCTGTAGCTCCTCCCACCGAACGTCAGTTTGGCTGCGTTCATGTGAATTCAGTTACATTGATAGGAAGGACGAAACACGCAGGGACGCACCAACGTCGTTGCCAAGGTGACCGGACAGTCCCACAGCCAATAAGAACGGAGAATCGGAGCCTCGCTCTGATTGGTCAAAGTGTACATGCACTGTGGCAATTTTTGGGTGTGTGCCCCTACAGAGGCAGGGGAGAAACAAAGTTATGAGCAGATATTCTCAGAGCACTTCACCTTACATATAGCTGACTGGCTATTAGGACAGTTTTTCCAAATATTACAGTAAAGAAATTAATTAATTAATTTCCCAAGATGGGTTGCTAGCTTTAATGCGAAAAAAATATGAACTTTTTCGATTTTAGCAAATGGCTGCAATGAAACAAAGAGTGAAAAATTTAAAGGGGTCTGAATACTTTCCGTACCCACTGTATGTCAGGACAGAGGACAAGCCCTTGACCAGATGTGCTGACTGCTCCGGTAACAGGGACACAGCTTCAGGGTCTCCAGAGGACTCAGTGGGACTGGTTTCATGATGACAAACATCAGCAATAAAATGTTCTGGTCCCCTGAGAGACTCTGACTATCACTCAGACCGTCCACTTAGTCCTGTTCAGAGCAGACAGCAAAATCCACGATACTGCACTGTGCCATGATGGGTTTAAGATATATCATCCCATATACTGGATGGTGTATTATTAGAAATACTGAAAGGAACTAAAGGAAAAGTCACGTTTTCAGAAGATTTGCTTCCTTGCCAAGAGTTATATGTGAAGATTGATACTAAGCTACACTGGCTCTGTTCAAAGTAGAAAAAATATGCCTACTCTAAACTCTCAAGATGTGTCACATGGCATCTCATTCAGTACACTGACAATTATGTAAAACAATGATTTGTGTTGTACAGATAGATACAGGTAGAGACTTCATGGGCGGATAAAGGGTGGAGATGGAATAAAGATGAATACTAATATGGATATAGATCAAAGGTTTGGAATCAGCTGTTACATTGATGTTCTTCTTTCTTCTTTAATAAGGGCTATTTTAACAATGGTAAAAAAACATTATTATTCAGACAACAAATATATTATTTAGGTTTTAAGCAGTTTTGGCCCCAAGAAAATAACAATTAAAGCTGGGGTAGGCTTTTTTTGCAACATCGGGCTATAATTCCATAATATCCTTTCAGTATATTGCAATTCAAGTTGTCTGGGGGAGAAAACTAGACTCCTGCACATGTTTAAAGGCGTTAGAAAATCTAGAACCTGACGGCAGGCTTTGTCAAACCTTGAGGTTTATTGCAAAAATTGCCTTCACTTAACTGTTAGCCAAACTTTCAGCATCACACATTATGGAAAGTTTGTGTCTGATTCATGCTTTAGAGACGTTCATTATGTGGTGTAGTGGGAGGGTAACATGCTTTGATTTGTGGCTCTGTCCCTTGCATGGACACAGCAGTTCATCTCCAGCGTGTTCAGAATTCAGAGCTCATTTAACAGAATGTTATAAGGTAGAGATGTAGGAGCTACCTGGTGCTCCTTTAGACATCAATCGAATCACTCATCCAAGAATTGAAATCAAAGTTTTGCTAAATTAAATTATTTGACAGCACAGAATCATTACGGTTCCAGTTTATATCCAATACATATAAATGGTGTTACCAATAATGTTGTAACACTGGAAGAAAGTAGCTGCATGCTAACCGTTAGCTCCTACCTATTGGGGTTTGTTGAGGCTACAATGTACCTCAGCTAATAACCAGCTGTGCATAATGAAGACTCATTTATCAGAAATATTAACTCCTTAAACAAAATGCTAATATTTAACTTCGTTTTAACATGAATTTTGTTGCAGTTTATTTTTATACATTTGATGAGCATGTTTTTGAAATTTTAAACGAGAAAACCCAAAACACTTGAAAAGAACTTTACAAATATATTAATAGGAATGTGAACCTCATCCGTTCATATGCCATTTAAACGATTCTGAGGGAGAATGGTCCCATTGGTAACAGCTACAGATGAACAATTAGTCAATTATTCCATAAGCCCATCAACAGAAAATTATCTGACAACAATTTTGATAAACGATTAATCTTTTCAATCATTTTTGAGGCAAAAAGAGCCAAGGATTACATTGTTCCATGCCTCCCAGTTATGAGTATTTGCTGCTATCCAATTGAATATATTTGGATTTGGGTTGTTCCAGCCAAACATGCCATTTGATCAGCTTGGAAACAGTGATGTCCATTATTCACCAGTTTCTTACATTTTATATACCAAGCAATTCATTGAGAATATGATCACCAGATTAATCAATGAAAAACATTGTTTTATTTGCAGCCCTGTATAAACTTTTTATCAGCTTTGTCCTAATGTTCTAATACTGTAATCTGCATTAAAAGTGCATCCAGTAGGACACGTCACCCCTGCAAAATCTGTTATGCATTAACTCCACACTATCACTGCCGGCAGTTATTTCTGTATTGTTGCGAACTGTAAATAAAATGATCCAAAAACATTAATAAACTCCTTTTCAGACCATTGCTTATGATGAATAAACGCAAACCTTTTTCAAACTTGTTTTACACGTGTGCACTGCAGTGACATGTGGAACTTTCAAAGAGGATGTTTTATGTCGCAGCATTAAAAACACAAGTGTGAAAAAAAAGCAAGGCCCTCGTTAATGTTATCAGTAGCATTGGGCTTTTGCAAATTTCCCCGCTGTGGGACTAATAAAGGATTATCTTATCTTATCTTTTCCTACTATAACATGACGGAAATGTGTTTCTTGTTTTTTCTTAAGGGAATGGACTGGATAATGCATCTGAAATACTTCTCATTTTCTTTTGTGTTGGCTGCAAAGGAAAGCTCTAAGCCTATTTAGCCTCAACCCTCATCTGAAGCTTCCTAATAGACATGCAGGCAGTGTGTGTAGCCGCATACACGACACGCTGTAGCTTTTCCCCCACTGGTAAATGCATTTTGTAAATGGCGAACTTAAAATAGGAGCCACACACAAAGCATCAAACAGCTCTGTTTAGTAGATTCATAAAGATGTTATGTAAACCTGGGCAGCCCTGAGGACAACATACACATAGAGACACATCTAGGTGATGGATTTTTACTGGGTTTTCAGACTTATTCTACACATGCATATAAAGTGTGATTGTGAAATAAACATGTATACGTACAACCCTAAATGTAAAGGTGAATTAGTTCCATTAGCAGTGTCAAGTTACTGCTTCTACTCAGGTTTTCTCCTCATATTGAGCTCTAAGCATTGAAATGGCATGGTTGTCCTCCTTCTCGATTGGACAGATACCTGCTGTCAGAGAATTTTGGCTTGGCCCATCAACAGTTGCTGTCCTTTCCACTGTTGGTCGTCCCTCTTTTAGAGGACAAAGCCGCGGCGGTGCATTTCATCTCCCGGTTGGACAGCACCGCAGGTTTGTGGTAGCAGCTCCTCAGCCCCTTCCGGAAGCGTATGGTGAACAGGCCATAGATGATTGGGTCCAGGCAGGCGTTGAAAAGCCCGAAGATGAACAGGATGTGGGTGAGAGAATGGGAGACTTTCCCCTCCAGGTCGTCCGGAAAGAACCAGTACCACAAACCCAACAGGTAGTACGGAGTCCAGCAGACTATGAAGCAGATCACTATGACAATGCTCATTTTCAGAGTTCTCATTCTGGCTTTGGGGATGTTGTTCTTGGAGCAACGGAGATGTGGCTCGTTGGAGGACACTGAAGGAAAGAGAGAGAGAGAGTCCAGTATTAACGGACGGATGGGATGGGAGCATGCAACATGGTGACTAAAATGGTCTTTTTCTGACCCACTCCTCTATGTTCTGACCAACAGAACCAGGATATGAACTTACTGTTATTTGTTGTCATCCATTTGGAGATCTGGATGAAGATCCTGGTGTAGCAGATTATCATTATGACCAGTGGCAGAAGGAAGAGGCAGGAGAAGGTGAACATGTTGTAGGCTGTTTCCTGCCAGTGAGTGAAGAAGCTGCCCCTAGTGGTGCACTGGGTAAAGTTCGTTGGATATGTGATGCTCACAATATGGAAAATGAACATCTGTGGAATTAAAATGGAAAACTATAAGGATAGCATTTTGCTGGCGGCAGCTGTCATGCAGTATATTCTTTGCCCTGATGGTTCGGCAGAGGTTGGATGGAAAGATTAAAGCATTATGTTTGTTTGACCATAAAGCCCAGTATAGGAGTCACATTCATGTAGGTCAAATGCCAGTGTTTGATGGAAATTCATAATTATATATTTTATTATAATATTGCTTTTTGTTCCAATCAACAGTCCAAAAGCAAACGATATTCAGCTAACTAATCTAAAAGAAAAGCATTAAATCATCAGCGAATGTTTGTATATTTTTGCAAAAGGATTGATTAATTATCAAAAATAATTGCAGATTAGTTTGCAATCATTTCAGATGTAATCTAATTGCATCTGCATCATGAACCTGATCAACAGTGTTAAATGCTAAGCTGCCATACGTCTCAATGTTTACAGTGAAGCATTCATACCGCCAGGATTAGGGATTCAACATCACAACATCTCCTACAACCCAGCACTCCTCTCCGAAATCCGTTGATTTGGTCTTTAACTCAACTAAACAACCTTTCTCGTAAAACCAGTGTCACCTGGTCTTACCTGAGGGATGGAGAACAAGGCGCTCATAGTCCACGCCACCACCAGCATGACCCGGTTCCTCCTCCGCGCCATGCTGATGGCCAGAGGGTTGAGGATGGCCGACTGTCTGTCCAGACTGATCACCACGGTGACAAAGGCACAGGAGTACATGGCCTGCAGCTTGAGGAACATCAGGAGCCTGCAGGCCAGGTCGCCGGCCAGCCACTGGACGGTGATGTTCCACACGGCGTCCACGGGCATCACGATGAAGGTGACCAAGAGATCGGCCACAGTCAGATTGATTATCAGAACTCGGACATGGGACTTGGGCTTGTGGCTGTTGGCCGCCCACAGCACAGCCAAATTGCATAAAGTTGAAATGCCACACAGGATGAAGGTGACGATCACTCGGACTTTGGCCGCCGTGGAGAAGGTGGGCAGCTGCGGTGCTCCACTGTCCACTGACGTCCAGTTACAGTGGGGAGGAGACAGCCAGTCACAGCTGCCGTCGAGGTCACATCCTGAGCTCTGCTGATACTCCGTGACTGCCGGATCACAGGAGACGTTCATCTTCTGACCCTCTCCAGGGAGTCAGCGTTTGTCGCTCAGCTACATGGGCCGGCGGTGCCTGGGGCAGGGAGATAAGGCAAAATACATCTACATGAGCCTTTTGCGTGAAGTTGGTGCAATATATTAATTTGCATGGATTTGCATAAGGAGGCTGAGAGAATAGTTATGTGAGTGATACAGTGGGTAGGGCACATCTCTCTCTCTCTCTGTCTCTCTCTCTCTCTTTCTCTGTTGCTCACTGATTTGGAAATATGCTATGATTGCCCTTTGTGCATAAGGGGGTCTCCAGACTCCAGAATATGAAGCACCAACAGTAACACCTGACAACCAAGTTACTCACACTCTTAAAAACAATATTATCCTTGTGGACAAAAGGAAACATACAACCATCTTTGACGGTGCAAATTGCAAAAGGAAAAAAATATATATATATATATATATATATATATAATAGCTTCGAATTTATTTTTTTTACAATAATGCAAAGGAACAGCCAAGTCTCACATCCAATGAATTGAATATATTACTATCTTGAATTAAGTTTGGTGTCTACGCTTGATATCAAGAATGCTTCAAAACAATAGAACCATCAAGGGTGGCAACAAAGGGTCACATAACAAAACACTGCATGTTACAGTACACTATTTACACAATTTTTCTCTCTTTTTTTGCAAAGCTAAAATGCAAAGCAATATATGTACATTAACATATAAATACAAGAAATAGCCAGAAGAGACTCACATTTACGTGGAGCGATGCATTCCCCACATCAGATAGTGATGAAAACAAAGTGCAATCCTCTCTCTGGAAGTCCCGGACCCTCCTTATGATGAGCACACCACCGACCTTCTGGGTGGTCTCCGGTCCTCCTTCAGGAGTTGATCAGACGCGGCTGGTTCTCCATCCTGGTGCGCGCGTCCGTGGCTCTGTGGGCGCGTCTACGAGGTCTTCATCCCATCAGCGTCAGTTCAACAAACCCGGAGCTCTGGCAAAGTTTCTAATTTTAACTCTGGCCGGAGTAAATTTGATGAGACACCGCAGACCCTAGTAGCTCTTTATAACTGCAGTAATTAGGTGCTGCATGGTCGAGCGATGATACAAGGGAGTGGACGCAATTACATTACATTACATTACAGTCATTTAGCAGACGCTTTTATCCAAAGCGACTTACAATAAGTGTCTTCAACATAGGTATTCAAGAGAACTACTAGTCACCAGAAGTCATAAGTGCATCTCCTTTCTTAAACAAGCATCTAAGAGCAGAAACCAGAGCAAAAGTGCAACAAACTAATACGAATACAATAAGTGCAGAAATAAACTAATACGAATACAATAAGTGCAACAAACTAATATGAATACAATAAGTGCAACAAATTAATACGTATACAATAATTGCAGAAACAAACTAATATGAATACAATAAGTGCAACAAATTAATACGTATACAATAATTGCAGAAACAAACTAATATGAATACAATAAGTGCTAAGTGGAAGGCTCAGGGTAGTACTTCTTGAAGAGGTCTATCATCAAACTCCACGCTTAACACCTTCAAGAATGTGTCTCCAGCTATAGTGGGAGCAGAATCAGAGATCAGAGTCTTCTAGTTTTAACTCTGGCCGGAGTAAATTTGATGAGACACCGCAGCCCCTAGTAGCTCTTTATAACTGCAGTAATTAGGTGCTGCATGGTCGAGCGATGATACAAGGGAGTGGACGCAATTACATTACATTACAGTCATTTAGCAGACGCTTTTATCCAAAGCGACTTACAATCAGTAGTATATTACATATCATTCACCCATTCACACACTGATGACAGGGCTACCATGCAAGGTGCCACCATCAGACTCTAACTAACATTCATGCAACATCCAGTCCACACCGATGGCAAGCCTTCGGGAGCAACTTTTAGCAACAATTACAAGAATACGCGCAAAATAAACGAATGCAATCCAAATTTAAGAATATGGTGCAGTTTGTAAGGGCTCTCTCAGAGTGCTGGTCATTTAAAGGCCATATTTTGTGTTGTTGCATGAGATGGCGTGCATTGTACTACCACATGTTTCTTTATGTGTTATTTATTCATTGTGACAAACTCCACCAGTAGCGTTTTCACATATGATACACAATGTTATTGTTTACATAATCAAAGCAAGAGGGACACATTTACCCCTTCCAGTCTTACATGCATAAACTCAGGCAGGCCAATGATAGGAAGAAAGTTTTCACAGGTAATATTGAGTTGTGCAGTTTTATTTGCCAGGGGATTATTGCCAGTGTTCAAAGCATGCAAAATTACATTTGGTTTTGAATTGGGTGAACCAGGTGCCACACTGTGTATCACATGACTACCAGTGAGTGAAATTTGTTGCTGGCAGTGATAAACCCACGGAGAATTCCGATCCAACTCTGCAGTTTCCATATTGGTCTTTTTGGCGACTTTCAGCACATTGTTTTGGTTGTACAGCCCTGCAGCTTTACTGTTCTGGTTAACTCTCACCGTTGTCGTTGGCTCCAGACATGCCAGGCAGATGTTTCAGCCAACGCACCGACTAAAACCAAGGTACAGACAAAGTAAGTGACCAGCTGAAGACTATAGTTTTCTTAGGGGTAGGTGGAGACCAAAAGCAGAGCTTCAAAGGATAGTGAACATTGCAGGTAGCCAGAAGCCCCTGAGTGTAACAATGTTATAGATATGTGTGCGATTACACACAAGAAAAAGGTCACCAGTAAGTAAGCCACGTACACTCAAACACCCCACACGCATTATGTTGAAAACAAAAACACCCGGCTGACTTGGCTTTTACGGCACATTATCAAACACCTGCACTATACGCGTACATAATATGAGCTCTTTATATGAAGTAACAAAATAAGTTGTATGTGTGCTTCCCACATGGACAATTGAGAAAAAAAAAGGGAACAAAAAGGTGATTAGTGAAAGACATTACTGAAAAAAACACAGCCAGGAGTGAAAGATCTAGCATCTGTTCAAAAAAATCACAAGTGTTGACCTAAGCCACGTTGATTAGATATGATAAAACAAATTGATAACTTTTAAACCAGAATTCCTCTATGAACCACAAACTGCTAGTTTAGAAAAAAATGGTCTTCATTATAAACTGCAATGATGAGCAAAAGCAAATCCACTGAATGATATGCATATGTGGACATATTTTCCTTTTCCTTTCAACTTATTAGACAAAAGAGAGCGACAGAAATGATGCTGAGACAGGATGACAGGTCATCATCTGGATTCAAAGCAAAGAGGTTATGACGTATACTGCTAAGCTATCACAGCACTTCGTTATGTGATGAGACAGAATAGCATCTGCTCATCACTTTCACATGAGATAAGATAGTGCTAATACATGTAAGAACCCCGTTGACCTCTAGTGTTCCTCAGGGGAGAGGAAGAGAGACGAGAAACGCACATATTGTTGGTATGTCATTGCCGTACCTTTCAGCCGCACCCAAGCTCTCCTCGATTCAATTTCCAGCGGTGGATTATCAGCAGCCCACATGTTCAAAGTGATGTAGCAGCTGATTGTCGCTGGCCGTTGGTTTATACAGAAGTCAATCTCTGGGCTATTGTCCAAACAGGCAGTGACCTTCCCTGCTCCACAGACATCAGACCCATTTTCACGCTAATCCACAGTAATTGAGGTGCTTGTATTTAGGCTAGGTATTACGGTCATTCATTGCTTCACCGTGATCTTGCTGAAATCTCTCCCCTTCCACAACACCGCACATATTACTGCACCTGCAGGCTTGTGAATCCCATCAGTGTGTTTAACCAATTAGTTAACTGGACTCATAAAACCTGCTTCTACCTCCATTCTGAGATTATATTGAGGCTATGAAGGCATAATACGATGCTGCAGCATATCAGCTATGCAGCACGTTTTTTCTTGTTAAAGGTTTTGGTCCTTATCCGACTCAAAAGTGAAAAGTTCAAACTCTAACCTGATGGTGACGATAGATGTAGAGTTAAGGTTTTGAGGGCAACATGAATAGGTGTTTTAGACAGTTTTTGAGATACTTTTATTGTAACACACAAATGTCAACCATGTGTCGACACTCACCAAGCCATTAGGATTCATTACTATACGTTATGCACATGTATGGATTACTGAACGGGCTTACTGTGTCAGTGGCCCCCCTGGCTTTAAATGTCACTCAAAGACACACTTACCTAACAGGAAGAGACTGTCAATGACTACAAAGAAACATTAATCAAATACAAAGAGACACAGAAAAACTACAATGAGACCAAATCAGTTGCAAATAATGACTCCTAGCGACTATAAAAAGGGGCCAAATAACAACAAAGAGACTCAAATCGACTACAAGCAAAACAACCACAGACAAAAAAAAGCTACAACAAGAAAGGTACACTGCTGCATCGTGTGATTGAACGAACACGTTGAATACGACATCTCATATGTAGCATACAGCCTAGGCTCCTACACTACAACACTAACGGGGGAGTGCTATCTTTGAGTGAATGACAAGTCTTTTTCCAGATCATAAATAAGGACACTAGGTTGGAGAGAAGTAATTGCATGAGCAATTTTCAACAATAGGCTGTCAAGTTTTCAAGCATGACATCAATTGAACTAGGGACAGGTTTAGATCACTGTGATGCACATCTTCGAATTCACAACAAGAAGGTATTATAAAATGGGTAACATGCAGAGAATTTACAATTTCAGATGACGCAAACATGTAACTCTGTGGAGATAAACATGCAAAAGAAGATACACTGAACTCATGGCATGGTTTACAGGTTTAAAAAAAGGAGCGGCAAATGTAGAAAATCTGTTATAACAACATTAAAACCCTTAAACAGCAACCAACAGCCCATGCCGATGCTCATGTGCAAAAAGACTCTGAAATGAGATAAGCAATTACTCTCCAAAACACCAAAATACTAATCACAAACTTACCAAAATAAGAAACAGTTCCCATTCATTATCAGTAACCGCTTGTCCATCGGTTCTGTTTGTCTGTTAAGGGTCGCGGGGGGGCTGGAGCCGATCTCAGCTGTCACTAGGCGAAGGCAGGGTTCACCCTGGACTAGTCGCCAGACCATCGTAGGGCTGACACAGACAGATAACCATTTACGCCTACACGCACACTTATGAGCAATTTAGAGTCTTCTATTAACCTAAGCTGTGTGTCTTTGGACTGTGGGAGGAAGCCGGAGAACCCGGAGAGAACCCACGCTGACACGGGGAAAACATGCAAACTCCACACAGAAGGCCGTCTAGCCCGGGAATTACCATCCACTACACCACCGTGCAGCCGACAGTTAACATTATGAGTTACAAAATAGAATACAGAAAGATAAGAAATGCAAAATATATATTACAGTACTAAAGCGAGATTACCCTTATTAATTTGTCAGTGGGACCCAATTATCGAAGAGTCTCCCACAGTCTGGACTCTTTTTGAACACAACAAGATTGCCACTACTACATGGAGAACCAAAGGCTACAACTGCCGGCCTCATTTATGCAAAACTGAGTATGTGAGCAGCATTTAAAAAATGTGAAATCTGTTTAAAGCCTAACAGTTTGAGTTGTTAAGTGTAAGACCAACATTAACATACCATTCACACATCTTAATACCAGCTTTCACAAACAGGAGAGTAGAAGGACCCCAGACAAAAAGAGCTGGACGTGACCATGCCTGTGTTCATATGTCCTGTTATGTGGGTGGAGAGTTGAATCAATCATTGGTTACAATGTTTATTGTGGCTACACATACAATATTTCCAAAAACAAAGTTGAACTCATCAAGCTGTTTGCCCGCATAGTGTAAACTGATATGGTCAGTTAGCTGTTAGCTGTTAGCCAAACACACCGTCCAAAACAATAAAAGTGAACAAACTCAATGCACTGAGCTGTGTTATCACTAGTGGTCCCTACGGGCAAAGGGTCGATTAACAGTGGTGAGTGAGTCAGCAGGCAGTCAACAGCAGTATAAAAACAGGCAATAAAAGGTGTTTTGAGAAAGTGTGAGTCACTGCAACCACGACAGGTCTTTGAGCATACAGCAATAGCCAGACACCCAAAATATTATGCAGTTTGCTGCAGCAGAATGCAAGATTAGCCATGGACAGACAGTGCACATGCACACATTATCCTCCTGGCAAAGATAATAATAAGACCAAAACAATTAAAAAGTGACTCATAATCTGCCCATAGTTATGCAGCATGGCATTCGGTTCACATCATAAATTTGGAAACTGATTTGACCCAAGTCAAACCCTGGTTATGTTCTAAACAATAGGTGGTCACACTGCAAGTCTCTGTGATAGTGACCTACATGTTGTGCCAGATTGGATTTAACAGGCTAAAAGGAGCTGGCAGGGAATCAGCTGATACCCAAAGTGTTGATACTACATCACAGCCACAGGCACCAGATGTGGGCACACAGTGTTTAATAGAGAATCTAGCTTCAATATTTCAAAGAAGTTCCTCTACCATGCATGTAAATAAATCAACGATTATTTGATACTTATTTCAATAGAGAATCTGCTCCCAGTACTACCACTATTACATCATCGGAAATCAGTTTTCTAAAACTGTTGATGAGCCATGGTTGTTTACAGTTGTTGGACTGTGATGAAAAGTAAATTGGATATGATATAATAACCATTACTAAATTAATCTGAGAAATTAAATACACAGATCAGGTTGTTTCAACAGCTACTATGGGCGACTGGAGCAGCCTTAATGCAGTTTTTACCTGAGAGCAGTGAGGTAACCATTCACCTTCACAAAAGCTAAAACCTGTCCTGATCCAATAAATTAACAGATCAGTGATAAAGCAATTCATTATCTGTGTTCCTGAAGTGAAGGTCACCTGATTCAGACGATTTTATCAGACAATGTTACATTCAACCTGCTGGAGTAGAGTCGACCTTCGCTAGAAGCTGCATGCTCAGCATAAACGCTAAAGCTTCAGTCTGCAGTGTAGTCACGATAACTGGCCAGGATGAGTCAAGGTTTGCGAGGATGACTGCAGTTCCACTCTGCTGTACTCGGATCTAATGGCTATAAGAAGTCTCGGTGCAGTGACCTCTGACATTGAGTACCAGTAAGTGAAACTCATTCTAGGTTTAATGTAGATTATATTTCCCGGTGGCATTGAGATAAAAATGTCATTATCCATAAAACATGTATAAATAAAGAAATAGTGATTGACAAGTGATTGTAAATGAAATAAGATTCAGCTGACCGCTAGATTAACTATGCAAAAGTATATTACAAAGAAATCAAATAGGGTTTGAGGAGACAAGATATTCACAGAGCAGCACTACCACGAGCTGTACTGATCAAAAGAATAAGAGTTGGGGATACAATTGAGTTTATACTTTTTCAGGTCGACCTAAATACATTTAATGTAATATAATGTAACTGTCACGGGTATGGTGTGGACCCAAAAGCAGAACGACCAGGAGACAGATAAAGTTCTGGAGCTTTATTCAAAGCTGAGCACACAGCAGACAGACAGGCAGGGTCAGACTCACATTGGGAAACAGGCAGGGGATCAGGCAGACGGAAACCAGAGGAAGCGGAGGCTAAACACGTGGTCGGGGACAGAAGGCTAACCGAGGCAAAGGCAAGGTAGGGGAATCCAGTGGTAGGGGACAGAAGGCTCGTTGACCGGGGCACAGGCAAGGCAGGGAAGTCCAGACAGGCAGGCAGGGTCGGCAACGGGAAATCAGTCCACAGGAAATTGCTGGAAGGTCTGACATAAATGCAACGAACAATCTGGCAGTGAGTGTGTGACTGACTGGGGTTTAAATACTGCAGGGTGTAGGTGCAGCAGAGTGAGCAGGTGAGAGGGATTGTGCTGATGAGGTGGGTGTGGCAGACAGCTGCACTGCATGAGGCTGATTAGGTGAGTGAGGGAGAGTGTGGTGAGAGAGAGGGGGCTGGGCTGTGAGCTGGAAGTGGAACTGGGAGTGGCCGGAGTGAACTGAGAGAGAGTGACAGGCAGGTGAACAGAGTGAGCCAATTAGGTTCAATTCAATTCAATTCAGTTTATTTTGTATAGCCCAGAATGACAAATTACAAATTTGCCTCAGAGGGCTTTACAATCTGTGCACATGTGACATCCTCTGTCCTTCCCTCACATCGGCACAGGAAAAACCCCTTTAACAGGGAGAAAAAAGGAAGAAACCTATGGGAGAACGACAGAGGAGGGATCCTTCTCCCAGGATGGACAGAATGCAATAGATGTCATGTGTACAGAATGAGCAGCATAACAGTTCTTAGATACAACACATTCAATGTATATGACATAAATGATTCATATAATAAGACTACTTATAATAACAGCAGCAATTATTACAGTAGAATTATAGCCATGAAAATAGGGATAGTAATGTGACTAATAATAATAATCGAAGTAGCAGTGGGTGTCAGTCGGCTCACAGCAGGAGGCACGACTACGGTCCAGGTACCACAACGATTCATGGAAACCTGCAGAACGAGAAAGCAAAAGGACTTCAGGTGAGTGAGACAGAGTGACAGGGAGTATGGAGCTACTGACAGTATGGAGGAAGAACTGTGACAGTAACAGCCATGCATAAATCCTGTCTTTACTGCATGAAATCACATTCATAGAACTCTGTGTTTATTTTAGAGGCTACTATTAGTGTGGCACTGTTGAATGGTTCACTTTATAGCAAAAGGTGTTTCTAGTATCTCGGCTCCAGGCCCCTGCGACCCCGAAACGGATAAGTGTCAACAGATAATTGATGGATGGATGTAATTAAATTTATCACACAAGTTGCGTTTGAACGTTTTAGTCAAATAACAATTGCAAGCTCTCCGGAACTCCGTAACACAACTCTTTGTCCTGTGTTCTAGTTTTGCCCGATTGCCTATAATTTTCTATCCAATTATCAACATTTTGTCTGCCTGCTGATTATGTGAAGAGAGCGAGCAGCAGGAAGTCATACCTGCAGCGCTGTCACGCCAAACGATGGTGTGATTCAGTGAGGAATCTGTGACGTTCTCCTTCTTCGGTCCAAGGCAGGCTACAACAATAACACAAGTGACCTTCAGTGACATTCTGAAAAAATACAGAGGTTGTAAATTCACATGTATTTGACATTCTCTCAGAGTGTGAGCCATGTGTCATTCATTGTATGTTTCAATATAATATGTATCCTAAAATTAACCTCGTTTAAATGGTGTTCTGACCATCATGAGCATCACAGGTGTGACCTTTTAATGACATTGATGGCTAACTTATTTTTATACAATAGGCTGACCTGAACTAGCCCGCTCTGATGGATCACACCTGCTATTCTCCACACATGATCTCCAAGCAAAGAAGAAAATACTCTACCTTCAAATCCAATTACCAGCCCGATGTATGATGGCAGAAGGATAATTGACAGACACTTTTCAACATGATTCACAGTCAAAACATATATCTGCACATGGGGAGATTACAGGGGGGAGGATAAAAAAACCTCTGGCATTTGGTACTTTTCATAGTGCGGCTTTTTACTCCAGGCGAAGGCAGGCACAGAGAGTTTTAAGTGCTTGTGGAGAGGTTTTGATGTCGGGGTATCAATCAAACTGAGCATGTGATGGAGGCCCAGACTGCACAGTGTCAAGTTGAAGTTAATCCATCATGATGATGAATCCGTGAAAAAAAAATTAAACACACCCCCGCTGCCACATCTGAGAGGGGCACGATCAAGAAAAAAATACATTACTATTTAGATTCACAAGATTTTACCTTTTATTCTGTACATGGACATAATTTGCATATTGTCAAAGTACTCTAAAGCCAGCGGAAAGCAAGCATGCATTTATTACCATATCCCACCGTAGGCCGGTCAGAAATGAGATAAAGCAACATTAGATTGATGGTGTAACAGGCACTGTGTGCAAAGGGCTTCATATTTTTATCTTAATTATAACATGAAAGCATCTCTAGCACGGCACTTATTTGTAAGGACAGTAGGATCAACCCCGTTTAAACACCATCAGTTTGTCTTCATTCCTGTTAGTCAGGGGCAGCTACTACTTTTACAAATTAATCGAAAGCAGCTTGCAGAGACAGCTGATACTCTGACTAAAATGATACATCACACAGAGCGGCCCCATATTGTTTTCTGACAGGAAACACTTAATTTGAAATGCCAGAGCACAGCGCCAAGATGGGTCACTTTCCGTGTTTCAACAAGTTGATAAACATCGTCAATAGCGAGAAATCAACCTGAGACGACTTAATGAAAATGGTTTCTCTTTGAATTAAATAATACAAAGGAATGCATGATTCGCAGATAAAGCTGCCTGACAGTAATACGAGCAGAACAAATGTTCATTCAGTGACCTCTCTTCTATTTCTGACTGGGTGACACTGATTTTAATTGGTGGGGGAAACTGAAACCGCTGATTACATTATCTCTCGAGGAGGTCACAGAAGATAATTAAAATACAAAATACATAAACATGATGGAAGCAGCAGGGATTGGCGAATCAACTGTACATTCTTCTGAACTATATGCAAATTGTAGGCAAATCACGACTTTATTTATAGTCAAATTAGTTTTTTGTATTGCTCTGCAGTGTGGTCTAATGGAATCCAGAGAGACAAAGGCAGACTGCAGTTTGTGTTTTTCATATGTAGCTCTGGGAGAGGGATGAGACTTTATAATCCATTTGGTTTACACTTTTATTTGAAGATGTTGGTGGTCACTCAGAGGTCTGGAAACAGAGTTAATAAACTAGATTTCTGGGACATTTCAAAAGGCAAAATTAGAAATTACCATAGTATGAGACATGGACAGACAGCTTTATCTGTAACAGGATGAAGTGCAAACCAATTAAACCATTTCAGGTTTGCTCTGCGGTACATGTTGAACAGTAAAGGAAGTGGTGGAGGTTTGTGCATAAGATAACTCGGTGGAAATATTTTTAGCCCTGGCTTTCCCTCAAAGTGCCAAAGCTTTTCCGCTACTCTCTTATCTCTCTGGGAATACGGAATGATAACTTAGACAGGCCAAGTCATTTCAGCACACAAAACTGGACGTTTCATATCTAGAAAGGAGGCACCGTGGCTGGACCACTGTTCCACTTTGTAACTCAACTAACTCAGTCATTCAGCCAACACATGGTAATTTCAAGTCAGTCTTGACGTGACTGAGGAATGTTGCAGGTTCATGGGCTGACTAGGATTTAATCATCAGCCTGATGAGGGGAGTTGAAGGACTGAAATAATAATGATGTGGCTGTTCCTGGATTCTCAGTGGACACAAGTCAGTTTTTATTATGGTAATGTAATGTTAAATCTAGACTCAAGTACAATTATTTCGAACTTGTCAGCACAGTTGGCTATGCTCGTTACGAATAATACCTGACTTCAAATTTCACCTGTCTGTAACCATAAGCACAATCCAAAGGAGAGACATGAGACATGAGCTAATAGGCACACAGCAGATATGGTTAATGGCATCCAAAAAGAAGGTGTTTCCTTTCTTTCCTATGAACCCTATATTCACCTAAGCACAGCCTAAGCAATGTAAAGGGAAATATGCTGCCTAGTTCTTTAAGCTACAGGATGAGTTGCTGCAATATTTCACTCATATTATTTCAACATGTGGGAAGAAACATGTTGGAACATGTATTCTTTATCATGAATATAGGGAACATTTTCGGGAGATAGCCGTAACATTCATGGACCGCTCTAACCATTTGCGTTTATCTTTTAAACCTAATTATTTAGGTTGCACAGTATTATTTATCGGGTAATTATCAAGTAACTGTCAGGACAAAAGTTTTATCATCCAACCATATAAGATGTTTAAATACATAATATTCAGCGACGCACAAATCTATATGACTAAGGGTCTACAGCCACGTTAGCAGCTATGTTATCGACATGCTAACATTAGCTTGCAAACATGCTCACAATGACAGTATGCCAATGTTATAATCGGTACAAAAATGTTCACCAGTTTTGCTCGTTAGCATGCTAACATTTGCTAATAAGCACTGAACACAATTACAGCTGAGGCAGATGGGAATGTCATTAGTATTCTGGTTATTTAGTCATAAACCAAAGTATTAACTTTGACCGAATGATGCCAGGAAAGTGTATATATAAGATCCTCTAGGGAAAATGAATGTCTATGCCACATCTCAATCCATGCAACCGTTGTTGAGATATTTCAGTCACCTAATACTACTACTACATAAATGAACATGAGATAGGCCAAGGCCTGTAGGGCTGACTCTTTTCACTGTGATGTGTCTGGCAAATAATAAAGACAGAAGCCTGTTGATGCACAATCAAGCATAATGATAACAGGCTCATTCATAAAATAATAAAAAATAAAGAATCCAATGAAAATAAGATAAGATAAGATAAGATAATCCTTTATTAGTCCCGCAGCGGGAAATTTGCAATGCTGGCATTGTATTCTGAAATGATGATAAATTAATAACACAATTGCAGATCTCTGCAACATAGTATGTGATTGAATGTTCCCTTAGAGTTTAACAATTTTATGGACCAACCGTGACTTGCTAAATAGTACCCTCTAGTGGAAAACAAAATCACACAAGGAGATATCTTTTACTGGTGAGACCTCAAGAAGTTACAAATTAGGCCCAAATTTGGGAGAAAACGCATTCATTTTTTCCTGAACTGTATATTTTTGTTTTACTATAAAAAGGTAAAGGGTGTATTTATACCACAAAAAGGAAATATACTACTTGCATACAGTTGTTATGATATAAGGTACAGTCCATGATCCCAAAGCAGACCTGATATCAGTCCGAATTGATTGACAGATATTTTTATAACACAAAGACTAGCGCAAGACGGGTGATTCATGTTTGTTTGCATCTGCAATGTTTTCTAAAGATCTGTCCTAAAGCTTGTGCATTTTCTCAAGAGAATTTAGGGAGTGAAGTTTCACCCAAAGGTCAAGATATTTCTGAGAGACATGGAGTCAATTTGAGCTTGAGTTTTCATTTGAGTTTGGCCTTAAAGACATGAAATCAGTGCTTGGTTGTAAGTCAATCAAGTGAAATTGTCACTTTAGACATTTTTACATTGCTTTCATGTTTTTTTTTTTACCGAACAATTCCTCGAATTTTAAAACACAGAATAAGTTTATGCTTCTCCTTCCACTATAATAAGCACTTCAATCCACATTAAATACACAAGAAAGTTTGTCAAGGGAACTGACAGTTAAGTTAACGATTCCTATCCATGCTGCAGAGGAACTCTCTTTCCTCACTACAGTCCATTATCCTCCAGCCTGTTTCGCCGGGAACCAGGGCGCCGCAGTGCTGCTGCTGGGCAGGACAGCCAGGAAGGTCTGAGCTCTTCACCGCCTGTCCGCTCAACCACACCCACTGACCATTCAGGAAACGCAGACCGACCCACACCTATGGGAGACAAAAGGGGTGATTGGTACAGGAAAAATGTGTGTAGAAAACAATGCTGTAACAAGCAATCACTGCTGCTCACTCCCATATGTTGTGTTGAGCAACGTTAAACACATTTTACAATATTAATTTGTTGAACCTTTTAGTGTTGATATTGGATTCACTTAGATGTTCCTGCCATTGATAAGGGCTTTCCTGTAAAACAATTTGCCACTTATGTAGTTCTTTTAACCTATAGTGGGAGATACTGAAACTGCCAAAAATTCCTGAACTCCGACACATTTTTTGAGACTCATAATTACGATCTGACCATTATGGATTGAATACAGTACGTATCCAGGCAACCAGTAGAAACTCCAGGAGGTCACTGCACCCGGCCAATAAATAGTCCGACACATAAGCCCACCGTAAAGTCAATTTCACGCTTATATTTTTCATATTAAACAAATGGATATGATTTGTTAATAAGTGACCGTTAGAGGTGCTGGTAGCTGGATTTTTTCGCTTTGGACCAGACCAGGCTCACTGTTCCCAGTCTTTCTTCTACGATAAGCTAACCGGCTGCTCTCGGCAATAGAGCAAGTGAGCGTATTTCTCAAAATGTCTAACCATTCCTCTAACATCACAGTAATGGCAACATAACCTGACAACAAACACACACAAACTCTCACCTCATTAGTGGTTGCATTCAGTTTAATCGTATCGGTGTCCACCAGATAGTTACTGTCTTCTGGCAGGCTGGCAAGGTTGGCAAGGTCGTCGGCGTACAGCTCTGAACAGTGGAGCAAGGCCTCTTCCCATGTCTTCTTCTCCTGGACCAGAATCAGCGTGTCATCGCACAAGAAGGGGTGAAGCTCACTGCAATGATCTCTTTCAAATACAAGACCTGACTGATGCTTCCAAAAACAATTGCCACTGCTTGTTTCATCTACAAGAACAAGGAGAGAGAGATTTACATAACATGGACATAACAGCATTCTGTAAATCTAAGAATTATTAAAGAGTCGTCCTGCCAAAAAAATCTATTAAATACTAATCTTAGAGAAATATTTATTATAAGCCTTCGACATTAGTTTAGTAGTTGTAATTGTATAATTTTGTGACATTTAATTTTAATGGGATATATCTTCTACATGTGTAAAGGAAAAAAAGACCCACAATGCAAAATATATTTTATAATTGACCAATGTTTCAACATTGCAGGCTTCTCCGGGGTAAAGAGGGGCAGAAAGAAAGTTCCATGGGAATTAAATAGGGACACAGATGATACACATTGTGGGAGGGGCATATAACTGCCCCACTCTTTAGGTATTTAGAAATCACATTAAAGGAAAGGTTTGATCAAGAATGACTAATGTTAAACAGTCATCAAGCAAGTCTATATATCAAAAACAAACCAGTAAAGAGTCTAGAAAGCAACTTATAAGGACACAGAGCATTAGGGGAGATTTCAGAAATATAATTTAAGAATACCTCAGGTTCCAATTAAGTTCCTGGAAAGGAGACCTAGTGCTAGACAGAATATCTCAGGTAGATTTCAAATACACACTTTAAGAATATATAAAATTATATTAGGAAAAAAAATGGAAAAATACTAAAGAAACAAATAAGAAAAACATATTGTCCAAAATAGAAAGAAAAACTTTCCAGAACTTTTTCACTTTTTTTAGAAAAAAAAAAGTTAAGGACAAGGATAGTGGAAAAAATGACAATGTTTCTTGTGTTCTTTCAATTATTGCAATAAAATCCCACTTGAATGCCTAACATTGTGGAGTAAATTAAAACAAGCAAATGCATACTGAAGATGGACTTGAGACCAGCACTCAGTATGAATAATCATTTCCCTTTTTACCCTTACTCACCAGATTCCTGGGAGCTGGAGCTGGAGCTGGAACTGGAGCTGGAACTGGAACTGTCCGGCACTTCAATGTGATCAAGCGAATAAATCCAGCCTCCATACGAGGCAAGCTTATCGGCTTTCTGTTGGCCGGTGATGCTGACCAAGTTGCGATGGTGCGATTTGCAGTAGTTCACAGCACCCTCCCAGGTGTCCGGATTGGAGATGGGGACAACCATTGAAATTTCCAGGTCTGAAGACGCTGCATACAGATGAGCGAAGAGGACCAAGAAGACTAGTTGGACACTGGGGATGTTCTTCTCCATGCCGTCTTCAAAAGGGCTTCAAAGTAGAGTCAGGTCCCTTTTCAGATGCTACTCACTGCCTTTATTCACAAAAGTTTCTCAGTAGTATTGTTTATTAGCACAAGAAAAGCTGAACAGCTGCTAAGGTTAACAGATTTGCTCTTCAGACAAGAGCCAAGTCTGTTTCTACGTTAACAATCACAATAAGCAAAGGCACCATCAAGTGGAGCTCAGCCTGGTGGATGGTTGTTTGTCAAGAGATGGACGCTCCTTATTTAAAGACAGAGCTGACAGATGACCCTGTTTGCTCCAGATTACGCATCAGAGCTCTGATGCACCTGATTGCACCGGTGCGTAGTCATGTCACATGGGCGTCCACCAAAACACAAACATTTCTCTATAGATTTGCATATTATTTTGCAAGAACCCCAGACTGACATGCTGAAATTTGCTTAAAATAAATCTTTGAAGGAATTTGTGATGAGCTCACACTACCATCGTTAGTTGCATTTTGGCTGCACTTTGCATTTGGTGGCAAACTCTGGATCGAACTGGTTCTTTCAGCTACATTAACTGTGGTTGTGAACTGTGGTTAAGGTGATTTTTTTTTTTTTTGTTACTGATAAAGAAACGCAGTACACAGCACAGCTAAAATATATTCCGTTCATGACTTCTAGGATCAGGTGCTCCATAAAAGACAACATTCTGGTTTCTGCAATTAGACATATATATTCAAAGACTTGGGGGAAAAAATGACTTCTACACCAGCTTCTACATTGTTGCCGCTTTTCATTAAAAAAAGAAAGAGCTAAATCTTGTCTGCTTCACCCCAAAAATGTAAGAGGCATAAATTCCCCCCAAAATTACTGCATCCACAATGCAAATTCATTTAAAGAACATAGATCATAAAGTCAGAACACAGACCAGCAACTTTTAACTCACCATCATGCCTTGATTGGTCTGAACTGGCCATCTGAAAGAGGGGATAAGACAGGAACTTTGACTGACATAGCCACAATGCCTACTGAACAGACCAAATCCAAAATGCACCTTGATAAATTCTGTTTTTGTTTTATATTTTACCAACATTTCTTGACATTATCATAAGATATCAACAACTTATTTAATTATTTTTGGTTTGAAAGGTAATCAAAATGGAAGGCCAGACGCAAAAGTGTGATTGTAGAAACTTTTTTTTATTGAAATTTAATATTTTGGCATGTCAAATTTTAAACTGATTTCAAAATATAAATGAATTCGAAACTGAATATATACAAGATGAAATATTTTCAACTCTTTTTAAGTGTGGATTTTTCATTTTCTAGCCTCAATATTTACTTATTAAAGAAAATAGTCTTTAAAAATCTTCAAAATTATTATAATTAAGATTTGAATTTAAAATAATTATGAAAATATTTCATAAGAATATGATTTACATATGAAGAATATGTAAATCATATTCTTCCATTTATGACTGAAATGTCAGCTCATTATTGCTTGCTTTAATCTTAAATGTGATCAACTGCCCTTAAGTGTATTTGCAAAAACAGTTACTTTTTTTGCCGAGTCTCTCGAAACTAGAATAAATCACAAATCCATCTTTGTTTAAACGAAGGCTTTCACATTTATTACACAGTAACACCATTTTATATTTTTAGCATCACTTTTTGAAGACACATACAAACGGATGATGGTAGATGAACACAACAGCTACCACAGTAGATGCTGTCCGTAGCAATAACTCAGGTATTTAATCTATTTGTTGATCAACTGTCCCATGTAAGTCCAGCCCGTGCCAGGGCACACTGATCGCCATTATGCAAGTGAACCTGCTCCGCTTCCCCCCTGAGATCTCCGGCGCATGTTGCTAAATTCTTCGCTAAACCCAGACGTTCTGCTCGCTGAAGTCGCAGCAGGTCTGGCCTGTTTACACTGCAGCAGGTAGTATGTTGTCATAGCTTTTAGGAGGTAATGGACACCATGTTGTTAGGACTCAGGATCTCAATCCAGTAACCATCAGGGTCCTGAATGAAGGCCAAGCCTTTCATTTTACCTGAGGAGAAAATAGGAAGAAAAATAATTGATAATGCTGTAAGAATAAACATGTATAATACCTATGTTTTAAAGATTCAGAATGAGTGCTCTCTAATGGCAGTATGTAATGACAACAGGTACTGAGCAGTGGTTTTCTGATATTATGTAATGAGGCAGTACATGGAAAGCTATAGCAGAATATTAGGGCAATAGATCATATTTATCTTTTGTGAATTACTTGTCATTATCTGGTTAGAGTTCACAGAAATCTGCAAACAGCAAAGGCATTGCTTTAATAATCTTGGGTTGATGTGAATGAAAGATGAAGATGTGCTGTGTAGAAATGACTACAGTCTTGGTAGATTTATGGTTTAAAATAATAACACTACTTGTGAGAAAGCTATTTTTTTTTTTCATCTTTACTGTAGTATATTTTACCGCCCACCCCGAGAATTTGAATCAAGACTTTTCTTTCTTGTATACATGATTTCAACCCTTATTACAGTTTTAGTTGGTGACTATTTTGATTGTTTGGGCCAACTGAGTGCCATAGAGAAAGAAATAATTATATATACACTTTACTGAAAAGGCTGTCAAATCTTATCGATTATACGATATATGACCCTCATATTCACAAACACTTTACATCTTACCATCATCTGGCTTCTTGACAAATGCAACTCCTTGCTCTTCAAACAGTTTGCAGGCTGCATAGACGTCAGGAACTGCAATTCCAATGTGTCCTGTTAAACGCCAGGTAGAAAAATAGAGCGCGGTCACTATAAATCCACACTACAGTTGCACAAAGTCTGCTCAGGTGAGCCTTTAAAAGTACCAGTAAACAGTTAAACAGCAACAAAAAAAGGCATAAATGACGGATGAATTGGCATTGTATGAATCTTAAAAAACACAGCTCATGACAGCTAAAATGTAACTGTTAAAACTAGAGTGTGTTTAATCATTTTACGGTGTGTTCCTACATTTTAAGTCAATGGAATCATTTCAAAGTTTTCTTCTTTCAAGAAAACTTTCTCTTGTAGGACAACAAAGTCTTGAAATGTAAATCTAACTTTCCATGGCACTTTAAAAAAAAAGTGTTATAAAAAAAAGGGAAGCAATCTTACCAAAGCCACGTGGATCTGAGTTTCCATTGTGATAAGACTGGCTCTCATCAGCCTCGGAGCCCCAGTTACTGAAAGACAGGAGGGGGACGGGAGGAGGAATAGAAGAAGGTAAGAGCGGAAATGAGGAGAAGAAGAAGGAGGAATTAAAAAAATAAAGCTCATATTGAAGACCCTTACTGAGTCAGCTCAATGGTGGCTCTTCTGGAGAAGGTCCAGGCCGTCTTCTCCTTCACATCTGTGGGAATCTCCTTCTTGTCCTCGTAGCCCAAGAAGAACAGTGAGAAACGCATGGAGGGGAAGTCAAACTTCTGCATAAGCCTGGAAGATATTGCACACCAGAGAGAAAAAAAAACACTTTAGCCACCAAGTGAAGCTTGTTTATGGGATAAGTTCTCATCAACACGCACACAAACAAGCAAGAACAGCTCCAAAAATGTTCATTGTGTCACTTTTTTAGGACAATTTAATGCAAGTGGATATGAAGATTCATTGAACTGAAGACATACTCACGTCATGCCGAGGATTCTAGTGTAAAAATCCAAGGATTTGACTGGATCTTTAACCCGCAGCATAGTCTGCTGCATCATGAAATCCTAAAACACAGAAACACAAAAAACAGAGCTTTATGACACTGTAAAACAAGCAGTCAGCAGCACTAGGAATCTAGTTTGCATGTTAGCCAACGCCACTCTTTTTCCTGTTATGCTAATTCCCTGTGAGCAGTACACTGTATGTGCATTTAAAGTTTGCTTCCCCCACCGAAAAAAATGAAATGACATGAATACACATACAAAAGGATTAACACTTGAGATGTAAGGTACAGCGGGGATAGTTACAGATGTGAAATATAAAGCAGTGTATCATATAATTCTGTTGCAAAGCCACGAGAGGCTTTCAAAACACATTTGCCTGCAGGGTAGGACGAATTCCAACAGAGGAAAATTTGTGGCCTGGCACTCCCTCGAGGGATTTCAGCCAAGCTACACCTCTGTGCAACAAGGCGTAAATACATCTATGTGAACTATGCCTCGGTCAGTATCACCACACGGAGCAGACCAGGCCTGCTTGGATAAGTGAAGTCTGATGATGTCCTGAAATGTGTGCCGTACTAGGGGCCAGTTTAACAGAAGCGTTTTGCGAATAAATACTAAAAGCATCACATTTCACAAGGGGTTGCTGCTCATCAATTCTAGAGTCCTGCAGGGATCAGGCGTGGCCATGGACGGGTCAGAAGTTCACGCGTCTTTTTTGATTGGTTTAATGTGTCACAACTGATGCGAGAGGAAAATATCTCATAAATTGCAGCTTGCATGTGGCAAACTCCGTGTAGCTTGTTTTCTCTCTGATCCTGATGTTGTATGAGTGCGAAAACAGAACTGGGCTCTGTGCGTGGTTCACAGTTGAGTGTTATCTC
The DNA here is from genome assembly GCF_027596085.1 of Anoplopoma fimbria. NCBI lineage: Eukaryota > Metazoa > Chordata > Actinopteri > Perciformes > Anoplopomatidae > Anoplopoma > Anoplopoma fimbria. The sequence continues at coordinate 25,447,023 of NC_072450.1, forward strand.
TGTGGTTGCCGACTGTTTCTCTTTCCTGCGCCCCTTCCTACAGCAGTGTCAAATTTTCACTATGTGCAAAAGTGTCAACACATCCATAGAAACCCCCCCAAACACTGCTGCGGCACAATCCGTCTCCCCACTCAACCACGTCCACACGTTGCAAACAGTCGCAGTTCTGTCGCCTTGTAGCTAAATTCATTACTTCTGTGAAGGGATGACACAGAAGCGGTGCATTTGGCGACGCTGTCACGCTCTGATTATGTGGAAAAACTCTAAGCAAACAAACAGCAGAGAAGTGGATCACGATGCAACAGAGGTTTCTATTGATGTCCATCCAGTATCATGAAGTCTCTCAGATGTGGACTCTGATCTCTGATTCTGCTCCCACTATAGCTGGAGACACATTCTTGAAGGTGTTAAGCGTGGAGTTTGATGATAGACCTCTTCAAGAAGTACTACCCTGAGCCTTCCACTTAGCACTTATTGTATTCATATTAGTTTGTTGCACTTATTGTTCATATTAGTTTGTTGCACTTATTGTATTCATATTAGTTTGTTGCACTTTATTAGTTTGTTGCACTTATTGTATTCATATTAGTTTATTGCACTTATTGTATTCGTATTAGTTTGTTTCTGCACTATACTTTTGCTCTGGTTTCTGCTCTTAGATGCTTGTTTAAGAAAGGAGATGCACTTATGACTTCTGGTGACTAGTAGTTCTCTTGAATACCTATGTTGAATACACTTATTGTAAGTCGCTTTGGATAAAAGCGTCTGCTAAATGACTGTAATGTAATGTTATGTAATGTAATGTAAAGTAATGTAATGTAATGTAAAGTAATGTAATGTAATGTAATGTAAAGTAAAGTAATGTAATGTAATGTAAAGTAATGTAATGTAATGTAATGTAAAGTAAAGTAATGTAATGTAAAGTAATGTAATGTAATGTAAAGTAATGTAGTAAATGACCCCCAGAGCAAATATTTAAAGAGTTCAACTTTTTTTTTTTATTTTACAAGGGCTTGCAGAATAGAAGGAATCCCCAGAGTCCAGACAATTTGGGAGATATGGAGATATAGATCTGCCCCTGAGCAGAAATGGATTGTTTATATCATTGGGTATGGTGTACACACAGTGTCAGTGGAAGAATGCAGGCAACACAGTTGGGAGGGAAGTTGAATGACAGGCAGTGAGGACAAAAACATTTATAGCATCAAAAAAAGGTGCATAATAAACTTGTGGACGCTGGCCTGGTTAGCTGCAGCGGCTAATGCTTGCAACACGTCCCACATTTACGCCGCAGACAGAAAGTATACGTCATTCTGTAACAACTATTGTTGTGTCTGGTGTTAAAAAGGACAAAAGTCAACTTACCTTGGTGATTGGATCTGCATCTTTACAAGCTGACGCCGCTGCCTCGTCCGACAGACCTTTGTCGCTCATTTTTGCTGACAGACTGTACAAAGCTGGAGCAAAGCTCTGCGGGACTGACTGACTGACTGGGAATCAGCTGCGGGGATCTTTAACACAGAGACACCTTCCGGTACTAGATTTCAAAATAAAAGGCATGTATTCGGAGTGTGCGATTGATCCAGTCTTTACGGTAATGCAAGAGCATATTCGTCCACTCTGAAGTTGTCGTAAAATCCTGCAAGTAACACTTCAGGTCTGGATTTCAAAGTAAAGGATTCTGGTTCAACTCTCATGTGGTATTAAAAAAAAAAACATTCTTCCATAAGTAGTTTATGAAACTAATATTTAATACTTAATACCTCTTAGACTATCTGCACACATACTATGAACTACTTTTACTGTGTGCTTTTTGAGTAATCCAAGTCTCTTTCAGTGACCAAGACTTTGATGTGGTATTAAAACACTTTTTTCCATAAGTAGTTTATGAATCTAATATCCTTGGACTAAGTACTTCTTAGGCTACTCGGACAGATATTATGAAGTAATTTTACTGTTTACTTTTTGAATAATCATATGTCAAAATCCCCCTCACAGAACAAGAATATGCCTTTTTTGTCTTACTTTGACGTTAAATAAAAACCCTTTCTTCCATAAGTAGTTTATGGTTCTGATATATTTTGACTAAATACTTCCTAATCTATATGCACAAATACTATGAAGTACTTTCACTGTGTACTTTTTGAGTAATCCACGGTCAAAGTCTCTTACAGTGACCAAGATTCAGCCTTTTCTTCTAACTTTGATGTGGGATAAAAACACTTTCTTCCATAAGTAGCTTATGAATCTAATATCCTTGGACTAAGTACTTCTTAGGCTACTCGGACAGATATTATGAAGTAATTTTACTGTTTACTTTTTGAGTAAACATATGTCAAAATCCCCAACAAGAATATGCCTTTTTTGTCTTACTTTGACGTTAAATAAAAACCCTTTCTTCCATAAGTAGTTTATGGTTCTGATATATTTTGACTAAATACTTCCTAATCTATATGCACAAATACTATGAAGTACTTTTACTGTGTACTTTTTGAGTAATCCACGGTCAAAGTCTCTTCCAGTGACCAAGATTCAGCCTTTTCTTCTAACTTTGATGTGGGATAAAAACACTTTCTTCCATAAGTAGCTTATGAATCTAATATCCTTGGACTAAGTACTTCTTAGGCTACTCGGACAGATATTATGAAGTCATTTTACTGTTTACTTTTTGAGTAATCATATGTCAAAATCCCCCTCACAGAACAAGAATATGCCTAAACACTTTCTTTCATAAGTAGTTTATGAGTCTACTATTTTTAGACTGAATACTTCTTGGACTACTTGCACAAATACTATAAAGTATTTAGTAACCCTACAGTATATAGGTAGGCCTACTGTACCACACGTCACTTTTTTTGTTTTAAATTATATTTAGATGCTGTTTGTACTTTTATTTAAGAAACATTTTGAATGGAGTTTTGTTTTCACTACTCATCAATGTATTAATTGATATTATTATTTTTCTTATAATTTTTGTGGTTCACCTTGTAAGGCAATCATCAATGTATTATTTATTATATTTTTTTGAAATTATTATTTATTTTTTTTCTAAATATAATTTAAAACAAAAAAGTTAATGTACTGTGACATTCCATCCCCAGATTGGTAGGATTGGTGTATCAAACTGAAACATGATGTTGGAAATATTCAAGTCCATATTTGTACTGTTTCTCTGGAAGGGATTTGTCATTAATTCAAAAAGTGCACAGTAAAAGATCTTCCAAGTTCTTTTTGCAACTATTCTAAGAAGTAATAAGTCAAAAAATATTAGACTCATAAACTACTTTTTTTTATCCCACATCAAAGTTTGAGGAAAATGCTGAATCTTGGTCCCCTGAAGAGACTTTGACCTTAGATTATTCAAAAAGTACAAAGTAAAAGTATTTTATAGTATTTGTGCATATAGGTTAGGAAGTGCGTACTCAAAATATATCAGACTCATAAACTACTTATGGAAGAAAGTGTTTTTATTCAACATCAAATTTAGACAAAAAAGGCATATTCTTGTTCTGTGGGGGGGATTTTGACATTAGATTACTCAAAAAGTACACAGTAAAATTACTTCATAATACCTGTCCAAGTAGCCTAGGAAGTACTTAGTCCAAGAATATTAGATTAATAAACTACTTATGAGAGAAAGTGTTTTAATACAACATCAAAGTTGGAGAAAAAGGCTGAATCTTGGTCACTGGAAGAGACTTGGATTACTCAGAAAGTACACAGTAAAAGTAGTTCATATCATTGCTGCAGGTAGTCTAAGAGGCACTAAGTATAAAACATAAGTTTCATAAACTACTTATGGAAGAATGTTTTTTTTCATCCCACATCAGAGTTGAACCCAAATACACGAGATCCTTTACTTTGAAATCCAGACTGGAAGTATTCCTTGAAGGGATTTGCGGTAGCTTTAAAAGACGAGTTTTCCATTGCATTACCGTAAAAACTGGATGAAACGCACACTCAGAACACAGCGTCAAAAAAGCATTCCCGCAAATTTGAATGCTGAAAGGGCCTGCAGAGCATGCTGGATCTGTACATCCAGAGGTGCGTGGACATTGGAGGCAGGCTGAGAGCACGCATGGCCCCTGCAGGCGCAAGCTTCCAGAAAACCTTGTGGCAAATAATCGATTATGCATCTCTTTTTGTAAAATTGCCAATGTTCAAAATCTACAAAGTTGATCTCTCTTGAGTCAAACTTAGCTAAGCTTTCCAATAGATTCCAATTTTTCAGAAATGAGTTTAATGGTTAAAAAGCATACTAAAATTGTAAAACCTGTTGGAAAGTAGAGTAGATAAAGATAAAGATAAAGAGGTTTTTATTGTCATTGTAGTGATACAATGAAATTCCGTTTGGTAGCCCTCAGCCAGCCAGCAGCAGCGAACAACAAACACAATAACAACAATATACAACACAATAACAACAATATACAAGATAAAAATACACAAAAGGAATGAAAACTTTACTATGTACATCACATTTGTGCAAACAGTGCAGTGTAAACATTTGTTTTGGCAGTGCAAACAGAGTATAAAGTATGAATTTTCAGCAGGTTGATGGGGGGTGGTGATGGAGGCCACAGCTCTGGGGAAGAAGCTGTTCCTCAGTCTGTTTGTGTGAGTTTTTATTGTTCTGTACCTTCTCCGATGGCAGGGGGACAAACAGACTGTGACCTGGGTGGGTGGGGTCCTAGCTGATGTTGCTAGCCTTCTTGTGTAGAAGACTCGCATAAACCGTGTCCAGAGCCGGGAGCTTGGTTCCTATGATCCTCTGAGCTGTTTTAACTACCCGGGCCAAGTCTTTCCGGTTCTCTGCTGTGCACCACAGTGGTGCAGTGGCAGAGGATTGTGGCTGAGAGTAGAGTTTGGCTTTTTTGAGTTTCCTCAAGAAGAAGAGCCTCTGTTGGGCTTTCTTCACCAGGTGGGAGGTGTTAAGGGCCCGTGTCAGATCCTTTGTGATGTGGATTCCCAGGAATTTGATGTCACTTACACTCTCCACCTCTTCACCATTTATGTGGAGATGGGGAGGTGTGGTCTTCCTGGTTCACCTGAAATCCACGATGATCTCTTTGGTTTTTACAGTGTTAAGGACCAGGTTATTGTCAGTACACCACTCAACCAGATGTTGTACCTCCTCTATGTAGTGCGCCTCCTCGTTGTCTGATACTATACTATAGTGGTGTCATCAGCAAACTTCACTATAGTGTTAGAGGAATGGATGGGTGTGCAGTCATGGGTGTAAAGGGTGAAAAGGGCAGGACTGAGCACACAGCCCTGCGGTGCTCCTGTGTTCAGGATGAGGGTGGAGGATGTGCGGTTGCCCATTCTGACGGTTTGTGGTCTGTTTGTGAGGAAGTCCATAATCCATGAGCAGAGTGTAGTGGGTAATCCAAGGTTATTGAGTTTGTTTACCAGTTTTTGGGGGACTATTGTGTTGAAAGCGGAGCTGAAATCAACAAATAACATCCTGGCGTAAGTGTTTGGATGCTCCAGGTGGGACAGGGATGTATGAAGTGCTATTGAGACAGCATCCTCCGTAGATCTGTTTCCCCGGTAGGCAAACTGGTGGCTGTCCAGATCAGTGGGGATGTTGGCCTTGATGTGTGATAGTACAAGTTTCTCAAAGCACTTCATCGCAATTGGTGTCAGGGCTATTGGGCGATAGTCATTGAGACCTCTGACTGTTTGTTTTTTGGGCACGGGGGTAATGGTAGTGGATTTGAGGCATGTGGGGACCACAGACTGTTGCAGTGAGAGGTTGAAGATGTTGGTAAACACCCCTGCTAGTTGGTCGACACATGACTTCAGTGTGCGGCCTGATACCCTGTCTGGTCCTGCTGCTTTGGTGATGTCAATCTTCATCAGAGTGGATCTCACCTGGTGGCGCTGTAGGACGAGTGCAGGCTCCTCCCTTGGTGGTGTTGTCTTAGTTCGCACTCTGCTGGTGTGGTTGTCAAAGCGAGCAAAGAACTGGTTCAGGACATCAGGAAGCGTGTTGTTGGGTCCCATAAAAACACTTCTAAATGACTTGTTTTCATAAAAATAATATATGGTGGACAACAGGTGACACATTTTACTTAATAGGATGTTTCTGAAGAAAGTTTGCTTCCTAAAGGGTCTGTAGACTCAGTATTTAAAGTGCAGGTTTTAGTCATCAGATGGAATGTTTTTCCAACTCTCAGGCTGGTTCTACCATTTTCTGAGAAGTTATGACCATTTGAGAGAATAACAATTGGGTACACAATGTGTTTCTTAGAGTACTGTCGTTTAGCGTCTCTCAACGCCTTGCTAAACCTGTATTTTGACTCTTTAATCGTGTCCTTTTCCCCACTGCTAAATGCCATTGTCCATTTAATCTCCATTGGCCTCACTTTGAATTTGAAAAGGTTCCATTTCTCTATCTGGATTTAAAGTTAAAAAATAAAGAGAAAAGACTGGTATGGCAATTTGCCATTTGGGTAAGGACAATTGGCCTGAATGACCAGATGGCAGAAAGTGTCCCGAACGGCAGTCCATTTTTGTATTCTTCCTTAAAGAACTTGCAATTGAGTTGTTATCATGAAATTGAGATATAGTCCACAACAGAGCTTTTTTTGAACAAATTGAAAATAAATAAAGAAATAAAGGGGTTTGTGTGTGTGTGTGTGTATTTGTCTGTAGTTGGGGCTGCAGCACTCTCTGCAGTATTCATAGAATCAGAGGCAGACTCTCTGGCACCGCCCCTGAACAGCTTAGCCAATCAGAACAGGGCTTGAGTGGACTTACCCTCTCTCTCTCTCACAGCCACAGCATTTAGTTACCTGATCCTCCAGAGAGAAACACATGCTTCTGTAAAAACTATCTCTCTCTTTACCTCCCTTCTTTTCAGGTAAATTGAGTTCAAAACCTTTGTTATCTCTCTGTAGCTATTGCTCTCTTTTCCTCCGTTTTTTGTTATGTATTGAACTCAAGACATGAGTGTGTGAGTGCAGGGATCAAAGTTAAGCAGTATACAATTTATAAATGGCTCAATTCGTGAATTACACATTAGCTAACTAATTTTACTGTTTTAAATGTGAGATATATTGAAGTCGGCAGTTTTTTTCTGGTTGTCGAATATTTATAGGTGCAATATGGTTAAAAAAAACCCAAACCTTTTTCTGATCTACTTAATTTTTGCAGTTTTATCCATGTGTGGGTTCACTGCTAAAATGTCAACCTCATAGCTCAAGGTATAGCAGAATTATCGCCACTTATTACCGTTTGAGATGTTTCAAGAGGATCTTTTTCGTGCCATATGCCTTGCTGTTCAGCCCAAGTTAGTATTTGCTAGTATTCATCACCTATGTTTTTTGTCTAAAGATGTCTCTTTTTCTTGTTTTGTTCTTTCAGAAATGTCCCCGCCAAAGTTAATCATCATCTGCCCACTGTGCCTCAATGACTACGCGGCCTTGCCAAATCATCTCACGAGGTCACACAGGGTCAGAAATACCGAAGAGAGAAGACTAATTCTCAACCTCGGAACCGGTCGCGTAAACATCCGTTTGGAGGCTTGTCCAGTCTTGGGCTGCAAATATAAGAGCACAAGACTGGACAAGCACATTCTGGATGGCCACGCAGAGCTCAGTGAGGACCGCATCCAGTTCCACCTGCAAGCTGTAAGACAGCAGCTCACTTTGCGTCTCCTGGCGGCTCTGAGGGCATCGAACCCTTCCGTCCCTATGGTAACGGAACTTGACCTTGAGCTGAAGGAGGGGGAGGAGGAGCACAACTTGGCACAATCTATGAAAGGAGAGGAAGAAGGGGGATTTGCAGCAACCCAAAATGCACCCATCTAAGGGAGACCAATAAGTGTCTGTCAGAACGGGCAAAAAGTCTGGAGAATGAGCTGTCCAGGGCCCTTAAGTTGTCCCAGAGGCTTGCGAAAAAGCTCCGCCGCGTCTCCTCTGCACGTAAAACGGTGAGTGCAGAGCCGAAGCCAAGTGAAGCTGGCAGCGGGGCAGGTGAAGAGGAGACATCCGACAAATTTTACGCTCTGATGCTGGACACCGCCCAGGCCAAAGAGTTGTGGAGGCAGTTGGAGCATTCTCCCATCACCCCTGCCTCCTCCTCCCCGGCCTCCATCTCGCTACTCGAGTTCACCTCTGCCTCATCCTCTAAAAAGAGGAAAATCAAGAGGGCAGGACGGACTGAAAACTCAGACAGTGATGGACATGTATCCGACCAGGAGTTGGGCGACTCCTACAAAGAGGAGGATCAAGAGGACATAAACATAGAGGAGTTCCCCCGGGATGTGGAACGTGTAAGTAAAGATATCTATTTTAAAGTTGTGCGACATCAAACCTCAAATCGAGATACTCAACGTGTGTTTTGGGTTTGTCTTCCTCACTAGACTGTCTAAATAACTGTTCAAAATGTAGCTAACTTTCCTTCTATAGGAAGTCTATTTGGCTGGATGATTATGAAAAACTTGAGTTGTGTTTTAGGAAAGGAACCTTCTTTGTAGCAGTTTTTATTTGCCAGGCCTGGGAGAGAAGGCAGAATGTTTTGTTTAAGATGGCGCGGTGAAGCAACCGGTTGTTTTGTAATCAAATGTGACCTGATGAGATGTGGATCCACTGCAACTGTACTGTCGGGCGGCTGTGGCGTAGTGGAGAGCAAGGTAGTTCTCCATTCAGAGGATCGGTGGTTCGATACCCGGCTTCAGCAGTCGATGTAGCACACTTAACCCCAAGTTGCTCCTGAAGGCTTGCCATCGGTGTAGACTGGATGTTGCATGAATGTTAGTTAGAGTCTGATGGTGGCACCTTGCATGGTAGCCCTGTCATCAGTGTGTGAATGGGTGAATGATCTGTAATATACTACTGATATAATACTGTAATATACTACTGATTGTAAGTCGCTTTGGATAAAAGCGTCTGCTAAATGACTGTAATGTAATGTAATGTTGGTGTCTTGTAAACCCATGAGGGTTGGGCACGTTTTTGTGCATGACACGAAAATAAAAAAATATCTATCTATAGGTTTATTGATGATTGTTTTATAAGTATTATTCAATTTGATTCATAGTTGTACATGATGTTTATATATTTTCTTGAATAAATCATTTTTTTGCTGATATCGATCACTGCTTGTTCACTTAAAATGTCATGGGTGGTTACCAATGTCTGTCCAAAGGGGTCTTATTTGTCCTACTGACATTCGGGACACATTCTGCCATTTGAGTAAGCACAATTTGCAGCCATGTCCACTCCATACAAATGTGGTCAAAATGGCAGATTCCTTATTTCTTGAGATCTGCTATTGGGACTACATTTTGATGGGCTGGTCATGTAGTCAATTGTCTGAACCCAGATTGCAGAGTTTTTGGTCCGCGGGAAGTTATTTGTTTTGGTTTTGGAAACTAATATGCGCGAAGTAACTCTCGCAAATGATCGCGGATGGTTTCTATGTAACAAAGGAAAATTGGGCTACTACTTTAATCCTTTACAACATTTACATGCTTTGCCTTCATTGACATATGTACAACTTGCATTTAATTTGCCCTCCAACACAAATAATTTATGATCCCCTGGTTTAACATCACCCCCCTTTATCCTGGATCAAAAACAACACAGGCCAGTTTGCCATGGAAATAACTTTATAACGGACAAGTTGTAGAGTTCATTTGACAGGTGACTAAATAACTATTAACCATATTCAGTTCCTTACAGCATTTTGTCATTTGGCTCCGATGGATCTGAGGAATTTACATTAATCTGTGAATTATGAGCCACATACTGTAACCAGTCAAACAGAGAGAGCAAGCATGATAAAGCTGTGAGAATAATACAACATCTACAAGCCTGAATACCTGCTTGTAGTTCCTGAGACAGTTTAGGACTGTTGCCAGGCAACAAGTACTTTTCCCCAGACAGCAATTGATGGTATGGTTCTCAGGATTTATTTCCCCTTCAGTGTTACTGAATCAGTAAATGTTTTCAGAAACCAAAAAAAAAACCAAACCACATTTTTTGTCCGACAGTTTTGAGTAGGAACTTATAAAAAAATATCAATTCTGAAAGGATAGGAAAGACTTAATTGTTTGGTTTCTGGTGGTATTTCCAATGCTAATACAAACCTCTGCAGGACAGTTAGTGTTTGTTTGGTATAACCTTTAAAGAGCAATGAGCCATGTGGGAGAGAAGCAGCGCCACACAACCATTTCCTCTCGTAACGGAATTCAAAGAGTAAACAGTTTCTCTCACCTCCATTTTCTTCCAGATGCGTTTATAACTATGTTAACATATGTTATAAAAAAACAAACAAAACACCTTCCCATTATAATACCACAGTCCAGTCACCTCATACTCCTATCACCCTATATGCTCACAACAGACCGGACAAAAAGAAACAGATGGGAGAAGGTAGGGAAGCCCTTTTTCGACTAAGATGTTCACCCTCGTTCTCCAGCAGAACAGGTGTTCAGTAGCTGCGTCCAAACAGGGTGTAGTACTGGGCCGCCTCCTTGCCACTGATACACATCTGACCAGGCTGCAGGGTCTTCAGGGGTGAGAAGGGGATGCAGAGGCTCTTGGCTCCCATTGAAGGAGCTCCAGGCTCCAGGTCCTGGTCCCTACAGGACAAACAAGCACAACAATGTATTTTAATGGTTGAAATTCAAACGCAAAGCAAAATCAGGGTAGTATGTGCAGTAAAAAATAATCTTGTGACATTTTTTCTTTTTTAAAATGATTTGAATGGGACAAATTATTATATCACTTTACAAATAACCTGAATCTTGAATACATGCATTTGAAAATTACTTTTTGCCTATGAATATTTTATGGATACTCGTTATCATCATCTGTACACATAGTGATGTGGGCGACTTGGTTGTGTGGTTGAGCAAAATCTTTCACAACAACTCGTGTCAGCCAGTGATATGTTAAGACATACTTGGCAGTGGTTTTCTTGATCCAATCTTCGCACTCGATTCCTCCACAGAACGGGATCTGGACCATCTACAGAGCGAGGTAAATGTGTTGTCAATCATTCCCTCAGGTGAGAGACAGACAATGAAACGTTGTGAGCTGGATGTGGTGGTTTGTGGTACTCACCTTGCCCTGGTCCAACTCTTTCTGGAACTGTTCCATTGTGTCTGCAGGCACCATATTTCTCTTCAAGTCGTTTGAAGCTCTGACAAACACAGACGTGACACACTTTTATCAATCTTGTATATTTATGAACACCTGTAAGCATCCAATTATTTTGCTGTAATTCTGTGTATTCTCATTTAACAGCTAGATCTGTCATAGTCTGTGTACATCATTTTCTGACAAAATGTTTCTCCCAGCTGGTTGGGAAACAATATCGTTTAAAAATCTTTGTGTTAAAATCCTTTCAGTGAGATTTAGAACAGGCAACAGGCACTGCAGGTTTTTTTCCCTAACAACAAAACACAAGAGTATTGTGCAAGTCTGACCCTAGTGGGAAGTGCTGCATCTTACTTGTTGAACAGGCTGGTCTGGATGTCCTCCAACATGGCGACCATCCTCTTCTCGACCTCAGCCTCAGGAATTGTCACCTTTGCCCCCGAGTCTCTCCTCACTGCGACGCACTGACGCTGCTGCATATCTTTAGGACCAACTTCCAGACGTATAGGAACTCCCTGGACGAGAAATGCAGAAATACACAGATGGAGACAACAAAGAGAGAGAAAGAGAAACAGTTAGTCACTATCAATGCCTTCACAACAATCCTGGCTGTGGTGACTCATCTTTTTTGTATTGTCTCATATTGATGCCTTCAGATAAAGCACTTCTATAGCTATCACATTATTTCTGACCTTGAGTTCCCAGTGGTTGAACTTCCATCCTGGGGAGTAATTTTCTCGGAGGTCAGTCTTCACCCTGATGCCAGCATCCAGCAGCCTGTTCAGGTATTTAGAGCACTGGGTCAACAGAGCCTCCTTCTCCTGCTCCGGCAGGGAGGCAGTGATCCCACATGCAATGATGACAACCTAGACAAAAGAAGAGACATTTTAACCAGTGCTGTGTGAGAGAAGATTAAAACGCAGCTGACTTGGGCTAAATGGGTATGTTATTACACATTTGTCAGTTAACCTGCTGTATTTCCATGTCTCTGTGTGAGAATGTGTGAGTGTCTACCTGCAGGCAGGCCACCCTGGGTGGCAGCACGAGTCCCATGTTGTCTCCGTGGACCATGGTGAGGACACCGATGGTCCTGGTTGTGATTCCCCAGGAGTTCTGGAAAACCAGCTGTTTCTCACCAGGCTTCTTTGGATCTTCAAACATGATCTCGAACATCTTGGCGAAGTTCTGACCGAGATGGTGAGATGTAGCACCCTGAGGAAGCAGAAAGAATTGCAAAAGGCAAGATGATTTTATCTTTTCTTTTGCAGTGCAATGTTTACTACCGCATGTGGATAATGAATATAAAGAATAGAAAAATTAGGAACTAAAAGTAATATTCTGCTAGCCTCAGCTTGAAAGGATCAAATGAAGTGGCCCAGTATGACACAGTACCTGAATGGCTCGGCCGCTGGCAGAGATGAAGGCTTCCACAGTGGTGGTGTAATCTCCTCCTGCAAACTTCTCCTTCTCCGTCTTCCTCCCCTTCACCACGGGGATCGCCATCAGCTCCTCGTACACCCTGGCGTACAGATCCAGGATCTGAAGCACCTGCAGATACATAATGTGTAAAGCACACAAAGTCTTAGTTTTGAGAAATACAGCATAGTTACTAATTTGTCACTAATTTGTACTGTAAAAGGTAAAAGGTACATCTCAGCGCTGATACACTAAAACAGTTCTGGTGTATTTTATCAAACATAACGTGCTCGTGGTAGATTTAAGGCAGCGTTGCTGTGGCTGTTACCTCCTCTTCTGCCTCCTCTTTGGTGGCAAAGGCCGTATGTCCCTCCTGCCACAGGAACTCTCTCGTCCTCAGGAAGGGCTGGGGGTGTTTGAACTCCCATCTCTGGGGGAAATGTGGGGGAGAGAAAAATACTTCAGGATGCCAGTCTTTTGTGTACCAATTTTCTTTAACAAGCTTTTAATTTCAAAGTAAAGATGCACAAGTGGGAGGTGTGGAATAGCAATCACAGATGAAGAGGGTGTAGATGTTACTGTAGGAGGATACTGACCACGACGTTACACCACTGGTTGAGTTTGATTGGCAGGTCTCTGTGGGACTGGACCCATTTGGCGTAGGCAGGGTACATCGCTGAAGCAAAACAAAACAGAGCACAGGTTCATAGGGAACAGCAAAAGCACGGCGACCTATGCATTAAGAAAAGATCATTGTTTAAAAAGATATTTACATATTAAATGTATTGCATGTGTCTGCATTGATATATATACAGTGTAGTTTGGTCTTAAAGTCAGAGTCTACTAAAGAGTTGTGGTTCAGACCTGTCTCACTGGTGGGTCTGACAGCAATGGGCTCAGCCAGCTCGGTCTTTCCTGACCGGGTTACCCAGGCAACCTAAAAAAGATGACGACATCATCATTAAGTGATTATCAACATTGTGAATTCCTATTGTTGTGCTGCATTCATTTGCTTCTTGTTTCAGTAAAGTACACTTCTGTTAGTTCTATTTTCATGTTTATTTCCCTGCATTATGTAATTAGACCTATGGGAGGTCCTTTTACCTCTGGAGCAAAATCTTCTATGTGGCTTTTTTCCTTCTCCAGGGCAGCCTGGGAGACGAACATGGGGAAGTAGCAGTTCTCCACGCCCATCTTCCTTATCTCCTTGTTAAAGAATTCTTGAATGGCCTCCCAGATGGAGTAGGCCCACGGCCGCAGCACGTAGCATCCGCTGACGTCATAGTACTCAATCAGCTCCGCTTTCGTGATGACCTGGAGGAGCAACATTACATTGAAAAGAGGAATTTTCAAAAGACATTTCAGAAAAACACTGGGATTTTAAAAATGTTTTAAAAAGCTTTTCTTTAAGTAGGAAAAAGGTTTTATCGGAGTTACTCACCTGAGAGTACCAGTCGGCAAGGTTCTCCTCTTTCTTGGCCTCCAAGCCCAACCTGTCAGGAGACGGACAACAAAGTGAGTGTGATGCAACCTTGCAATTAAGATGTCCAAAATACCGCATTACAACACATATTAAAGTGTTATGAGCTATGGTGTTTTTATTTTGTTAATCACACATTTCAATTTATTTTTTGCTTGTAGACATCACATTTTTAAAGAAGCAAAGATTGCTGTTTTTGTCTGTTTATTATTAGGGAATACCCACTCAAACTGTTATATTTAGTTAACTGAATTAATAGCTTGTCAAATTAAGAGGAGGTGGTGATAAAACGATGCCCAAACACAGTTACAAAGCATGTGGTAAATTATCACAACACAACTATAATATGTCAGACCATGCCTCCTGTTAGCTACTCTAGGGCTGTACCGAACACCATTTTTTACATTAAGAATTTCTAATTAGGTTTTTGAAAGCAGTTTAGATTGGCATCCCCCTGACCAAGGAAAAAGATTTTGTGTTATTGTGGTTGTATAAATGCAACTTATGGTGTTGATAGATTGATGCATGACCACCCCGTTAATACAGGTGTGCCGCCCTTTGAGTGCGGCAAGCAGGAGAGCAAACCATTTTTACCGCAATAAAATTGTAGATTTTGAAAGGCTTAATGCCAACAAATATGGATTGAAGCAGAATATTTCGTTTGATAAAAACATGTTGTGAATTATGGAAATTATTCAATCCACCTTTTTCAATTCAGTTGGACTTTTGGACTTTAAACCATCAGTCGGAAACAATCCTTTTGCAGCCATCACTGAAATCTACTTCTATAAATAGTATAACATGAATAATATTAGTGTAGCCTGATCTTTATCTGCTAGTGTGCAGAAACATTGTGTTCAAATAAACAAAGAATAAAGCTGCTGCACAGCTTTCGTATGTTAGTTTAGAATTCAAATTTGGGGGGAACCTTATGAATGCTTCGTCAAAGCTTCGATCTATTCGATAAAGCCCTAGTGCAGGTACAAGAGTACTCAAGTGCGGTAACACAATTGAAACAAAACACAGCCATTCCCAGCACAGACAACCATGCAACTCAAAGCTCACATCAGTAGCTATGAAGCCTGCAAACCAGCTTCCAACTGCTAACTGACAACACAGAGATACAGCTGAACCATAAGGGCCAAATCTTATTTTCCATTTTTGGGGCGATATTGTGATTATCAATATGATCAGTCTTTATCTGAGGAACAGAAGTATTTATACTTTTGCATCTTACATCAAAACCTTATCAACTTCAGAGGGTCTTCAGGATTTAAGGGTGCCGATATGTTCTGTATTTACTCTGCATAGCAAACCATGCAACAGAGCGATCACATTTCATTCATAGGACTTACAGCAGACTACAAGCACTGATCAAGCAGAGGAAAAACACACCAACCATTAAATACTCACTTAATCTGATTACAAAAAACCTCCTCAGTCGTTAAGCAATCCATCTTCAGTGGCCAAGTAAGAAATCCGAGCATGTGCCTCTGTCCCCACAATGTGTCACCGCTCCAGTATTTGTTTAAAGACTAAAAATATTCAACTCACGGAACCGCTGCATGTTCAACGTTTACTGGTAACAATTCAAAAACCTCCGTACAAAACAAATGCATCTCGCTAAGGAAGCATCTCATTCAACAAACTATATAGGTGTCCTTAACAGAAAAGACCGTTCAGAACAAGGCGTGTTATTGGCTCTGCCGATAAGAGCCAACTGACATCTTAAGTTTAGCCAAATTGATTTCAGAACAATCAACTGTAACTGCCGTATGATCTCGCCATGCATCGGTTCATCTTACTGCCTATAAATCCATACATCTTTCTTAAGTCTCCACATGTTGGATGACAGAGAAATACCTTCACTATTTCGGGCATCAAAATAAAACTAAAAGCAGGTTAATGTTTAGAAAATCATGTAGGAGGGTAAATCTGCACTGACAGAGAAAGGCTGAAAGACGGAGTTCGAAGTAGAAAAGTTGACTTCAGATGCAAAAAGTACAATAACATTTTGTTCCTCAGTACACAACTGATTGAAATGTTATCAAAATCGCAACATGGACTACTGAAATTATAAAATCGGGGGAGTATTTGTAAAAGTAGAAATGTGTGTCAAAATACCATTATAAACTAAATATTGTCACACTGCAGAGATGTCTTGGCCTATTCTACAGACTGTAGAAAAAACTTTTTACATCATAAATGAGAATTATGATGTAAAATTAACAATTCTCTCTGAATCGCATATCATAACGCAATTGCAACAGTCAAAAACAAAACACAGTTAAGATGAATTTCTTTTAATTGTTCAGCCCTACTAAGTAACCTTATAATGATGTTCACAGTATTGGTTATTAGGATTTGATCTGAAATCAGATACGACTCACCATTATGGAGCCCATTTTATACTAAACATTGATCTGGCTGGTAACATTTCACACTACTGCTAAATGAAGAAAAAGCTAGTTTATCATCATCTGGATCGACCTCTTCACCCCTCTCCTTCTAGAACCGTTTCCAGTCTCTCACCGTGTTTGTTTCTTAGGTCCTTGACCCTCTCCTGAGCCTCCTGCTCCTCCTGACGCCTCCTTGCCTTGGCTGGCTTTGTCTCCTTTACCCTTCTTTCCTCCTCCTGGTCCTCCTCCTCCCTGTTTCTCAGACTTGTTCTCTCTCTCCTTGCGGTTTTTGTCCTCTCCTCCAGTGGCTCCAGCAGCGGCCACTGGTTTGTAGTCCTGTCCAGTAAGCGTCTTGTACCTGCTCTTTAGGTCCAGGAGAGACTTCACGGCTTCATCCACCTGGTCCTGAAATGGAAGCAGAGTTGTTGTTATTTTCTCTCCAGTACCAGCTGTGTATTTAACTACACTCTGTGATTTGCTCCTTACCTTGGGGGCCTTCTCGGATTTCAACTTCCTCACTCGCTCTCCCTGTTGGGTCACCTGGGAGAAGAGTTCCTCGGCCTGCGGTGGAGAGCTGGACTTGGTCGAGGAGGAGCTGGTCTGGGTCTGGGCCTGGCTTCCTGGGGCTTGTAATCCTGGTTTGTAATCCTGTCCGGTCTGCTGTTTATACTCTGCCTTTAGGGCCAAGAGCTGCTTCACTGCAGCGTCTACCTGATCCTGATGAACAGCCAGCACAAAGACAGCCGTTTAGTCCTAGCAGCAGTGACAGTTGCAGGACTACGACTACTACTACTTATCTAATAATTAAGGACTCTAAAAACAAGGGAAAAACAGGTAGTAGATGGATATGTAGTAGTTGTGATGCTGTAGTTACAGTCTTACCTTGGGGGCCTTTTCCATCTTCAGTTTCCTGACCACTTCTCCCTGCTCAGAGACCTTCTCATACAGACTGTTGGCAGCAGGGGCAGAGCTAGGACTGTTCTGGACCGGGGCCTGGGCTTTCTGGACCGGGGCCTGGGCTTTCTGGACCGGGGCCTGGGCTTTCTGGACCGGGGCCTGGGCTTTCTGGACCGGGGCTGCTCCAGGCTTGTACTCCTGGCCTGTAGCCTGTTTGTATTCGGCCTTCAGGGCAAGCAGCTGCTTCACTGCAGCGTCAACCTGATCCTGATGAACAGCCAGCACAAAGAGAACCGTTTAGTCCGAGCAGCAGTTACAGTTGCAGGACTATCTAATAATTAAGGACTCTAAAAACAGGGGAAAAACAGGTAGTAGATGGATATGTAGTAGTTGTGATGCTGTAGTTACAGTCTTACCTTGGGGGCCTTTTCCCCCTTCAGTTTCCTGACCACTTCTCCCTGCTCTGAGACCTTCTCATGCAGACCGTTGGCAGCAGGGGCAGAGCTAGGACTGTTCTGGACTGGGACGGGGGCTTTCTGGACTGGGGCGGGGGCTTTCTGGACTGGGGCGGGGGCTTTCTGGACTGGGGCTGCTCCAGGCTTGTACTCCTGGCCTGTAGCCTGTTTGTATTCGGCCTTCAGGGCAAGCAGCTGCTTCACTGCAGCGTCAACCTGGTCCTGGGGACACACGGACAATAATACTGTGACTGAATTTATATTTTTATTATCCTGTAATGGGTAAAAACTTTGTATCAACACATGTGCATAATTAGCAAAAGCACCGTGTAAAAAATATTAGCATTGTGATGATGAAAATCAGCGGCCAGGTCAGCCCAAATTTAGCCGTGTTTTAGCCTCGATGTCAATTTGCTTGTTGGTCTTCGGCTATGATTAGAAGTGTAATAAATTCATCAACAGTACAATTCCCACTGTAGCCCAGCTGGTGGCTAGGAACAGCTGTTCTTTTTTCCTTTTCTTGGACAGAGGAGAATGTAGAGGCAGATTCAAAAATGTGTGAGAGAGAGAGAGAGGTATGAAATGCAGCGAGGGTCCCACAGCTGGAATGGAAACGACCAGAAATCAGACCAGAAACAGCCCTCGCAATGTTACTTCAAGGAAGCTTTGAGTGGCTCAGACTTTACACATTTTTTAACCAATACATTTCCAAGACTTCTCCATGACTTTGAGGCAAATTGTCATTCAGCGTATGTATATTAATTACATATTAGAATTACAGGTCAGAGTCTGACCCACGCAGATAAACAACTTATTTTTCCAGAACTTTTCCAGGCCTTGAAATGACTTTTTTCAAATTCCAACACTTTTCCAGGTTTTTAATGAACTTACAAAACCTGTATGGAGGCCTCCCTGGATCAGACACTAGCTAGTGAACCTAAAATGGTCATTTTAGAAATCTGACGTTAATTTGTTTTATTTAAATGGTGTTTGTATGTGTAATGAGGTACTCTTCATTAGGGACAATAGGTAGCTACCTGTAGCACACTGATTTGCAAAATTATGCTTTGGGTTTTTATAAGCACTTTTTCGTTATTTCTAAATTGTTTTCAGTAACTACGTCGTTCTCTACTGTCTGCATCAGAATACCTTGGGGGCTTTTTCAGACTTCAGTTTCCTCACATTCTCCCCCTGTTGGGAAACGCGCTCATACAGGCCGGAAGAAGAGCAGGAGGAGGAAGCAGAAGAGGAGATCGCAGGAGACGGAGCAGAGGAAGAGGCAGGAGCGGAAGGGGCCATCCCAGGTTTGTAATCCTGACCAGTCAGCTTTTTAAACTCCGCCTTGAGAGCGAGGAGCTGCTTCACTGCAACGTCAATCTGGTCCTGGTGCCATCAACAAACCAGCTTATTGTTGCAGGTAGTTATGGATTAACTTGACTGGCATGCAAACGACGTGGGGACATGCGCAATGACTGGACAAATCATTTAGGACACGAGCAACGGAGCGACCAGACAAACGACTTTGGACGTGAGGATTCACTCGACAAAAAATGAGGACACGAGGGATGACTGGACGAAACACTCGGCACAATATTAATGAACGAACAGATGGCTGATTGACGGATGGGGACATGAAGAGTGAGAGGACAAGAAAATGTGGACATGATCAGTTGTTGAACAAATGTCCAGCTACCTTAGGTGCCTTCTCTGTCTTCAGTTTCCTGACCAGCTCGCCCTGCTCGGTAACTCTGGTGAACGGACAGGAGGCGGAGTCTGTTGATGCGGCGGGCGGGGCTGGAGCTGAGGTGGGAGGGGCCATGCCTGGCTTGTAGTCCACACCTGTCTGCTGCTTAAACTGTGCCTGCAGAGAAAGAGCAAGAATGAGATTGCAAATCATTTGAATAAATAAAGAGTGTTGTCATTGCTTTGCATTCCAGCTGACGTACCTTTAGAGAAAGCAACTGCTGAACTGCCTTGTCCACCTCTTCTTTAGCAGCCTTGGCAACCTTTAGTTGACGGACAGCTTCACCTTGTGCTAAGATGCTGGAGAACAAGTCACTGGCTGAGGTTGCGGCAGGCGTGGGGGCAGAGGTTGAGGCAGCTTTGGCCGGGGTCGAGGCAGGCTGAGACGAGAGGAATGTCAGATTTAACAAGATCCAACGGGTACCAGCTCATCCCAGACAACAAAGAGATGAATGCAAATTCTTCTTCTCTTTCGCTCCACTGGTATATCTGGACTCAAAGCCAATCTAATTTTAGTCTAGCTATCATTTGGCCCACCTTTGCATTACTGGTTGGACCAGTTGGCATTCACTAGCACTCAGGTTCCTGATTCTACTGCTGTCACAGCTAACTCCTCTTACAACTTCTCTCTTTACCCAGCACCCTTTGACCCTTCTTAAGACTATAGAGCGATCCAGATCTGTCATTTTACATACACAATTAGTGGATTCTAAGAAACAAAAGATCAAAAAGAGTGCACAAGGGTCTAAATAATCAGTGAGCTGACTTAAGAGGAGGACCACAGCCGTGCTCTCTGCGGCTGTTGGATTATTAATTAAGGAGATCTTATACACGGATTATGAGTCTGATTTACAGATATAATTGGGCATACAGCTCATTGGAAGATAAGTAAAAAAAATAAAAACATTTTAATGGGGTTTTCTTGAAGAGCACTCACTGTTTTGTTGGAGGCCTGGCTCTTGCTCTTGTCCTTGTCCTTGGATCCAGCAGTCGGCATCTCCTTTACGTGTCCATCAGGAATGTAGAACAGGACACAGGGACTCTCCTTACAGCTGTTAGGACTGAAAATGTTGACTACAGTTAGACACACACAGAAGAACAACCAGCACAGTGAGATCGAAGTATTTGTTGATCTCCAAGAAATGGGGTGGTTCTAAACCCAAACATATGTCCTTCCCCTCACCTGATGGGCTCATAAGGCTGGTCACAGATGTAGAAGCCCCGTCTCTGGAGCTGGATGATGTCACCTTTCTTCAGGCTCTGCAGACAAGGATCGCCGAGCATCTTCTCCTCCAGCTGAAAGAGTGAGAACCAGACGATCAACCAAAAGAAAGAATTTGAAAATGACAAATGCGAGGCAAGCCGTGAGATTAAGAAGACGCTTCCCAGAGCAGACCTTGCTGTTTTTATTGATGTACTCCTTGAAGTCGTCTTCTTTGGTGATGACGGCCTTGGAGATGAGAGGCTGGTAGTTTATGCAGATGGTGGGTAGCAGGGGGGCACTGTCTGTGTCGGCCAGCCACGTGATCTTTGTCGTCTTCTTGAAGTCTTTGTTCTCCAGGTTCAGACGAGCCTCCATGGACACGACCTTAGCATCGGCCCCTCTGAGCAGGGAGAAAGGGTGCGTTTCATTACTTTTAATTCTACTCCCAACAACAATCCGGATGAGCTGAGCAGTGGTCCTACATACTTGTTGATCTTGGTGATGATGAGGTTGCCCCAGTTGATGAAGGTGACCATCTCTCCCTCTGAGAAGGTCTCAGCATCGGCTCCTTCAACCAGAACTCGAGGTCCGTACCAAACCTTCTTCATGCCCACCTCTGCGTTCTGGAGGGACACAGAAATGAGATTACAAAAAAAAAAAAAAAAAAAAAAAAAAAGATGTTGGACAAAACAGAAGATGATATGGCAAAAAACAGAAGATGATATGGCAAAAAACAGAAGATGATATGGCAAAAAGCAGCATCCACTCAACATTTTTTTTAATCTTCTGCATCAGAATTTCTCCAGGCAAAAACAACATCACAAGTTTGAGGGCTGCTGATTAAAGTGTTGCTCTAACCTTAGGGTGTTTGGCCACCTCCTTCATCTCCTCTGTAGCCTCGGAGACGGTGACAGGAACCACGTAAGAGCTGGACAGAGCTGTGAACCTGGGAGCTACCGGGTCAATAACCTAACACAAGACATGCACACACAAAAACACACACACACACACACACACACAGAGAGAGACAACGGTCAGGAAAAGAAACAGCAGACCGGTGCTTTGTAACAATCTCTACATACAAAATGCTGAGTAATGAAAGGACAAAGCAGAGATTGATGCAACTTATTTCATAAACAGTTTTCAAACAAAAAATGATTGAAAAATAACCCAGCTCAGTAAGTGACAAATGGAGAAAGTAAGACAAACAAGAAAAAAGACAATTGGAGAAAGAAAAGCAGATTAAATGAGCAAATCATGATCATATGCAGTGGAGTGAAACAAGCTTTTCTTCAGTGGCTTCTTCAGTCACCTTTCACTTTCACTATTTTACCAGCCAGCTTGAGTGTGTCAGAGCCCAAATGACGGGTTGAATGATTTGCAGAATAGAATAACCAAGAAGAACACAACCAAACGATCACAGAGGAGAGTCGTTTGGAGACTTCTATGCAAACTACTTGACAGTACAATAGAAGTAGACATTTACAAAAAGTATGGAACAGAACCACTTGATAGGCTCAGTTAAGTCACAATATAAAACCAGACACTCTTCAAACTAAAAAATATATTTTATTTTGATTGCTCTTTCAAAATAATTATAATTATCTGTTTTTACATCTATTTATGGTGATTTAGGAAATGAAAGTGTGAGGCACTTTTGAAATCTCACATAAAGGAATGAACATGTTATATAAGTGGATATAGTAAACAAATGAAGAGGAAACATCTTAAGTGCTCGCTAAAAAAACTGCAATGGATTAAAGGATGAAGGGAAGGGATTCGAGTGGGAGGAACACATTAAGGGAGGAGGACTGTCTGACTTATTAAATGTAGCACTTAATGTTACCAGTCTGTTTTTCTAGAGATTCAGACCTGCATTTTTTTTAAATCCCTCTGTTAATTCTAACCATCTTTCTCCCTGAGTTTTAACTCATTCCAGATCACAGAATGGCTGCAGACTGGAGCATCCTGACAACGCAGTCTCACTGTTGTGGTCCCAATTATTCCCATAACTGGTTTGGTGTTTGGTATGAGCAAATGGCATATCCTGTACTGATAAGTTTCCATAGCATCATTCCGTTATTTCTTATTCTTACTCCATTAGTTCTGGTAAAAGCCAGGTTCCGTATTATTATGAACATAGAAAACTAAACCCAAACAAATGTCTCCTCAACACCTCCATCCCACCTCCTACAGCCACATTTACTTTCTTCAAAGCCAAAGCAAGCACATTGCTCACTATTAACTTCAACATTGGTCAGAATCAGTTTAAGTCTGTCAGGATGGAGAATAAAACGATGAAAGTCAGGCTGGGCAATTATCTTATGTGATCATTCATCGTCTTTTAATGGGACCATACCGTGATGAAATCATAAATACAGAATTGTTATCAATTGTGATACACAACTCACTTGAAATTGTTATGTTCATTTTGCACTAAAGTTCTTAATAAAATGAGAAAATGTGTGTTTATAAATAAGTACTTCTGTATACATACTTCTCAGTGCGTTTTTTACCCTGTAGTTGTTTCATACAGACTATTTGAACTACCAGAAAACATACATATTGTTTTCTATATGACCAATTCAGAGTTTTAGAGAATCCAACATAAGATAACAAGTTTACCTATCACTTTCTATTTCTCCTTACTACATCCTCCAAAATGAGGTCAGACGTCGGTTTTAAAAAGCCCCTGGGAGCTGGTGGAGACTACCTGTTTCTATCACGTCTCTCTGACTTCCTACCACACAACTCTGCTGTCGTTTGCTTTTGAACACGGTTGGTTCTTCGACAGGTAACCAGTCATTATTTGGATACACTATACATCTGATCGGCTGGTAAAACAGTGAAGGCTGTTGGTGGATTCTCAGTAAAAACCAGCCCATGACGAAAGCAGGGAGGGAGTGGGTGAAAATAAGCAAGAGGAGGTGGAGCGGGAGGTGGAGGAGTACCTTCAGACAGCTAATTGGCAGCTTGGAAACAGAAGAGTGAGATGCTGTTTAATGTCAGATACAAGGAGGAGGGAAGAGAGAGAGGAGAGAGGTAGAGACACATTTACATAGAATGGAACGTTTACAATATTTACCCCTCACCGCTTTTTCCTCAATATAACTGTTACAACTTCCTGTTTTTGTTTGTTGTTACTGTTTGCGTCGCTAGTCACCTACAACTCTTGTCCTGAGAGAACATCATGCTAAACTGGATCTATGAAGTCTCATATGCATTTATCTTGGAACCCATCGGTCTGATGATGATTTGGCATCTTGGAGCAACTGCAAATATTTATTTGGAGGCGGTGTAGCCACCAAATATTCAGATAACAGATATTCAGCCCAATACTAGCTCTTCCGTTATTGTTTACAGTCGGATTAGCAACTTGAGACTCGATAACGGAGTTGGAGTTGAGATTTGACGTCCACCGCTAATCTCTAAAAACATATCTGCAAATGAATGCAGATAAATGAAAGAAAAAAGCTTATAAAAAGCTAAATCCTGGTCAGACGATTGCTGATGGGTTCTGAGATTGCATTTGGCCAATTTTTACGCATGGACTGTTTACCTGCATGCAACAAAAGCCTGCTCATACGTGATAGGTCAATTCTACTCTAACTACAAACAGATGCCAGAACACTTCCGATGCCAAACATCCTGTTACCTCCAGATTCTGCACTCATTGGCATATAACCGTTTATTGACATTAGCTATGCGGATAAATCCAATATAAATGTGATAAATAATTCAAAAAAATTAATTTCTGTACTCTAGAGATCTTATGACTGTTTATAATCTGTACGTTTTCTGTTGGCCCCAAAAAATTGAATGGGATCAAAATATCAATTGGACCGAGTAAAATCTATGACAAGAGCAAAAGCACAGAGGTGTTTCTGTCGAGAAGACCTTTGAAGAAGTTATGCGACTTAATAACATATGCATTCCCATGTTCACTGAACTCGGAGGCTTAAGCTTAATAATTTACCTTCGAAATCAAACAGCTGTTACAGCAAATTTTAAAATACCCAAGTTGACTTAAAGAAACTTTGGGGTCTTGAAACTGTCTGAAGAGGGCAGGGAGGAGTGGGTTAGTGGAACATGCATATGAAGCCGAAGTTTGTTCCCAAGACGCCAACTGTCATCACTACTTTGGTAGATCTTCTTGGTATAAAATGTTCTTTAAACTTTAAAATTTAAACTAGGGTCACTTACACGTTCTTTCCCTAGCATTAGGTATGTATGCTGTCTCTGTTTATGTGCATTTTTAAACTATAAACTTCACACCTTTTACTTGACTCAGGGATGAAGCAGCAACTGCCAGCAGGGAAAACCACACAGAGGAAGCAACACTGGTGTCCAGACAGATGAAAATGGGGAAAACAAAACATGACTACAATCAAATGTGGGACATGAAATGAGGCGACTGTTTGGGTTTTTGAGGATTTCAGTGTTATTAGGGGGTGATATGGAGGGTGAGGTAACGAGGCAGGAAACCGGGTAGCAAATGAAAGCGTTCAACAGAATGAGAACAGCAAAGCAGAAAGAAGCCATGCCAGCAGCAAACCCACGGCCCATTCTCTGAACCTCTGTCAAATACAGTGTCAGATTCATTTAAAACATTGTCTAACATACGAGCCAGGTCCAACTAACATAGAATTAGCCATTAATCTTCAAAACTACCACAATACACAAATGTCAGTGCTCCAAAATGGTCTGTTGTATCTTATAAGATACAATTCAACGACGGCCTACAGAAAGACCCTTTGAAAAATGTTATAAATTATTCGTACATCTTGGAAGGCCGTGCCTAAAAAAATAATTGAGCACCATTCAATTTCGGAATCATTATTTTTATACAGCTAGGCTCACACCATCAGGCCTAGATGCAAGATGACACAGGAGAAAAATGTACCTTCTTATTAAAGGCCCAGATCTTGTCCCACTCCATGTTCACCACTGACCGTGATCCACCCTGGAAGGAAGCGGATAGAAGAAAAACACGTTTTTTTTAAATGCAAAAGCCTTTTGCACTCAATGGAATAGGGAAGCTTTATTAGATTTGACATATTTGCCAACTCTCTTAAGTCCTTGATTTTGACATTGTGACACTTAAAAGAGGAAACAGAAAAGGTAATTGTCTATGAAATCATGTACGCAATGTTTAAAAGTATACCAAACTAGAGTAGAACTAATAAAAAAAAGGTTTTCAGGTGACAACATGTACAATTTTCTCTGGTCTGGTTTCTCATTTATTCTTTATCTGAAATGATCAACTCCTGTCTTTGTTTTAAAGATGAATCCAGGCTTTTGCGTCGCCCATCTTTAACTACGACAGATGTACCTGAGCTGCTATGAACTGCTTCAGACCGTCTACGGTCATTCCTCTCCTCAGGACTCCTCTGACAGTGGGGAAGCGAGGGTCATCCCTGGAGGACGAGATGAGACAGGTCAAAAGAGAACATGTAAGAGAGGGGGGGGGGAAGTAAAGGTAAAGAGAAGAAGGGGAGGAAATAAAGGGGGGATTTGGGGACAGGGCTGCACGGTGGTGTAGTGGTTAGCACTGTCGCCTCACAGCAAGAGGGCAGACACACACAACCTTCTGTGTGGAGTTTGCATGTTCTCCCCGTGTCAGCGTGGGTTCTCTCCGGGTTCTCCGGCTTCCTCCCACAGTCCAAAGACATGCAGCTAAGGTTCATTGAAGACTCTAAATTGCCCGTAGGTGTGAATGTGAGTGTGAGTGGTTGTCTGTCTCTATATGTCTGCCCTGTGATAGGCTGGCGACCTGTCCATAGTGTACCCTGCCTTCGCCCAATGACAGCTGGGATCGGCTCCAGCACCCCCGCAACCCTTAACTGGATAAGCGGTTACGGAAGATGGATGGATGGATTTGGGGACAGGGAGTGGAAGAGGATGTTGTGAAAGGCCACCAAGAGGGAACAGAAGAAATAGATGCCTTAAACATTCTGGATGGACACACGAAGAAGCATCAATCAACAGATAAATCAAAGCAGACCTACCATCCGTCGACGTATCCCTGGTCGACAAACCAGGTGAGCTTCCTCTTGGACAGCACTGTGTTGTTGAGGTTGAGTCGAGCGTACTCCCAGATGTAGGGCTTCCTGAGGCGCAGAGCTTCGATTATCCAGTAGAACTGATCATCGCGATCGTGATACTCAGTGGTCCTAAGGGCATGGGTCACACCCTCCAAACTGTCCACGATGGGACAGGCAAAGTCGTATGTTGGGTAGACTCTGAAGGAAATGAAGGGGACAGTTTGAACAATGAGTACTTGTAGGATATTTCAATATCTGATGTAAATAATCCTGATGTTAAAGTACAAATTGTCAATTTGCCATCCCAGGACTTATTTAAGTTAAGTACTTGTAGGTGCTTCCAGTGCGAGGGTGGGGCGTGTTCTTGCAGCGGTAGAGGGTGGGGTCTCTCAGGCAGCCGTTGTTGGAGTTCATGTCGATCTTGGCCCTCATGCAGCAGGTCTGACCGCTCTCTGTCCCAGCTTTCATCTCCGACCACATCTTCATGTTCTGCTCCACGGCTACAGAGAAGAGAGAGAAAGAGAGAGCCTTCAGCTACATGAATTCTCACTGTAGCTTCAACATTCTCGGTGATTGGTAAACAGCGCATGTTTCCTCTGCCGTACTGTTATTTCTGCATTTGGACTCGGTGCGCTGCTCCCTCTCCAGCTTCATCTGCTCAGGAGGCGTGTTGTCGACGTAGGCTTTGCCCTCAGCGAGCAGCTGTTCCGCATATCCCATTATGGTGACGAAATGGTCGCTGGTGTAGGTGAACTGGTCTGGACTGATCTGGAGCATGGCGACATCTTCCAGGATCACCTGAGAAGCAATAGAGACGAGTAGAAATAAGAACACATAACCCTATTTTGGCCGTTTTTTTAATCTGAATGATGAAGAGACGGCACTATTTCCTCCCAGGTAGTATGGAAATAATAACTAATTCACATGTCTCACCTTCTCAAAGTCCTCCTTTTCCTTCTCAGGGTTGGTGTCGTCGAAGCGCATGATGAGCTTGCCTTTGAATGTGACCTGGTAGTGCTGGTTGAGCAGCGCAGCCTTGGCATGGCCGATGTGCAGGTATCTGGAGAGATAGAAAATAGGTCTCTGTTAAGAAAGGTACTACATGACCATGTATAATCTGAACCTCTCCTAAAGATTAAAATTTACCCGCTGGCCTCAGGAGGGAATCGAACCACCACCTTGCCCATCTCGGCTCCTGGCAAATCCGCAAACTTGCCAACATCTTGCTTCTTATCATCGGACTGTCAAACAGGGACACAAACAGTCAAAGAGAGTTCCACTGAGGTCTAACTAAGAGTTCATTTGAATTATCTGAATACAAAATTAATAAATCAACCAATGAATCTGTGAGGATTGAGAAATGTTTTTTTCAAGATAGAATTTATAAATACAGTTACTATACAAGACAAGAGCTTGTGTTGTTTTGTTATCAAATAAAACGACACTAATCATTAGTTTTTTCTCTAGTACAGTGAGCATAAACACTCCAGGTCAGCACTACCTGGCTTCAAAATGATAACCCTTTTCACCAAATATTTTGACCATTAAATCACAAATCACTTAATAATAATTGAAATAACACTTACGTTGGCTTTGTTCAATGGAGCTTTCTTCCCGGCATACTTGTTTCCCACAGCAGTGAAGGGAACCTGCGAGCTCAGGAAAGAGAACCAGCGATTGACGTGGGAGAAGGACTTGCCCTGGCTCGGCCATTCCCCATGACCTGCAGAGAAACAACCACAACCTGTAGTGCTCCATTTCACCTTTGAAGCTAGAGAAAGTCCACACTTAAATAGACAAACAGATCCAAACTAACATATCCTGGATGGTACTACTGACCTTTGAGTGCAGCCCAGACTGAAAGGTCAGCCAGGGTGATGGTGTGTCCAACCAGGAAGGTCCGCAGGGAAAGGGCTTTATCCAATTCACCCAGTGCTTTGCTCAGAGCAGGCTGACCACACAGACTCCGAGCACTGAACTCCAACCAGTGGTCGACCTGCAGGTACCAGACAGTATCTCAAATGAGGGGAAAAGACCACCAAACACAACAACAACAAAAAAATCACTTAAAATGCACAAACACACACCTCAGTCTGCTCCATCATGTTGGCTCCGTAGAGGCCAAGAGCGGGAGCCACTCGGGCCAAGTACCGACTGATAGAGTTGGTATCATTGAACTGGATCGCACTGAGGGAAGGAAAGTGCACACAGAGTAGATATAGAAGAATTTAAAACACAAAAATTGCATATCCTAGGATTTTTTCTAAAGAGCAATCTTACGACACAATAATGTCACCTACTCTGAGACGTGAAGCTGGGTGTCTTTGCCTTCCTCCACTGAAACCTGCACACTGCCCTTCACATGCTCTGCTGTCAGAAGGGCTCCTGCAGGACAGAGGAGAAAATTTAGTGTCAGAGTTTGTTGTGAGTCTGGGTAAACATGGCTGAAGAGCCTAAATCAGCTGCTATCAACTTTGTTTAGAGAACCTAGAAGAGTAAAGTCAAGGGCAACTTGACTTTAGATTCTTCCATGTAAACGCATCTTCGGTGCCAAAAAAACATGACCTGTAGGACTATCAATCTTCACAGACATTTTGATTTGAGTACCAGTTGAACTGGTCTTGTTATGCACTGCAGTGTTTCATGTTACTCTGTTAGCTGCATTCTTTGTAGAAGTACTGCCTTCGTTATGCAGTGGTTTTCAACGTGTCAGTACTCGAGTGGCTTGGCCTAAAAATAGTTTGCGTTGCTTGTGAGACGTAATAATACGTAGAATGGAGCATGAGCTCGAAGCACAACCAAAATATCCTCGGAAGATACATTGACAATTCTCTGGGATTAGAAAAAAAGTGAGGCAATCCTACAAATTTTAACAGGTTATAAAAAAATAAATAAACATTTGAATACGAAATAGACTCATTATTTAGCTCAGGCTCAGAGTCAATGATGTTCCCCTGCTTATATAAGCCCCATTATCTTTATCCCCATGTAAACTTGCATTGATATATCCTCTTTTGACCCCTCAAAGCACTACGTGCCATGCCAACATGTAACCTATTCATACACCAATGGAAGAGGCTGCCATACAAGGTGCTCAATCACACAACTATGGGACAGCCATCACTACATGGACAGGCCGACTCAGCCTCCTGAGCCACAGCTGCTCCATGCTCCCAGCATTCTTGATTTGTCTTATACCTTAACAGTCTACCATAAATGATCTAGTGAAAGAGCTGCTTTCACTTTTAAGGGGCGGCTGTGGTGTAGTGTAGTGCAGTGGTTGCATGAATGTTAGTTAGAGTCTGATGGTGGCACCTTGCATGGTAGCCCTGTCATCAGTGTGTGAATGGGTGAATGATATGTAATATACTACTGATTGTAAGTCGCTTTGGATAAAAGCGTCTGCTAAATGACTGTAATGTAATGTAAGGTTCACCTCTACAGAGAAAACACTGAGTCAGTAGGCACACACTCAACCCCTGACCAATGGTCTCCTGGCAATACACTTTCCCTTAGTGCTGATGTTAAGCAAATGAAACAGCAATCAGCTCTTATGCCAAACGATGCACACTCCATACCCGGCCCTCCACGTTTCAACAGGCTTGCATCAGCCTGCTGTACTCAGTGTGGACGCAGGGGGCGCTGCTGAGCCGCTGTCACAGCCAGGAACCATCACATCAGCCCTGGGAAGCTTTGTTCTGACTTTTGTTGAACGTGACACAGTAAACAATCCCACACTGATACAATACGTGTCAGCATATTGATGCATTTTTGCAGCACGTTATTCCATTAATGTCTAACCCCAACCATGCGTAAACCACGTGATGCATGTGTGTGTGATGTGTTATGTCCAAGTTTATGAAGAGGTTTTGCATTTTGTTTATATGCATCACACGGTGAGAGTTGGAGAGTGAAATTGCAGTAAAGAGTATGCTGCTGTCATTAAAAGGGACATTTGAACGACTTGTCTGCATGTTGTGGTCCCCAGTGCCACGACGACAGCATGCACAGCCTCCATATTAACTTTCTGTTGATTAATATTGTCTTTTCTACAGTCCTCTTCATCTCGTCCGCATGAACCAAATCACATGACCCGCCCGGTGTCTTTAATTGTCTTGGACACAGCTGTTGATCTTGTTTTAATACGCAGATAAACATTAAAAGGTGGTATTTTTTGAATTAGTCTCATTGGTGAGGGTGACACGTAACACTGGTACATGCGCACGACTCATTGCAGAAGTATTTACTCAGGGGTCGCAGGCTGCAACTCACCTAGAGGCGGATTGCTCGTGTTGATGGTGAGGTTCAACGCCATACTGTGAAATCCTTCTTCAAACACAAGGGGCTGCACTGTTTAAGAAGATGCACGGCAATCCGGTAGACACCCAAGACCACACTACACACCGAGCACCCAGTGGCAGGAGAAAGAGGCTCCTCCTCCTCCTCCTCCTCTTCCTCCTCCTTTGAGGTTCATTGGCGGATGGTGAACAATGTGCATTACTGCCACCAGCTGGTGTGGAGTGTGGATCAGGATGTCCATTACTTATTTCTCAATAAGATTATACATTACTTAAGATAATCCTTTATTAGTCCACAAGCACACAAGAGACATAGTAGAAGAAGACAAGATAAAAAATAAAAAATGAAAATATAAAATAAAACAGTATTATAAATAAGCAATAAAAAAAAAACTAGAAAAACAACAGTAACTGAAATATTATATTTACAGACAGAGAAAAAAACAAAACAACTATTTTAACTATTTTAAACTTTTTTACTATTATTGCACAGTGTAATGTGTAATGTGTAATGTATTGCACAGGATTTTTATTGTCATGTGGTCATACTTATTTCTCAATAAGATTATACAGAAATAGTATTTGATGACACTTACTTCTTGAGTTCTTTTGCAGAATATCTATAGATATCAAAATGTACTTTTATCCTGCTGAGGTTTCCAAATAGGTGCCTTCTTTCTTGCTCATATTTATGACAGAGTACAATAACATGGTCTACTATTCTTTCACACAATAATCGCATTGGCCCATATCATGTTTTCCTAGTTTTAGTAGCGTACTGTTAAACACCGTGTGTCCAAATCTAAGTCTTGCTGTTACTGTTTCATCCCTCCTGTTCCTTCATGCACATCTTATTTCTCACACCTCCCCCTGAACTCTGTAAAACCATCGTCCTTTTTGTCTTCCTCCCATTTCGTCTGACACCTTTCCTTCAACCTCTGTTTGATAATACTTTTGGTTTCTGATTTACTGAAGCTGACTGCAACATCAGTGCAGCTATTTTTTTGCAGCCTCTTTTTCAGCTTTCCCTGCCTTTTCATTTCCTTTGACACCAACATGTGCTGCTACCCTTAGGAATACAACTGTTTGACCCCTCATTTGAATTCTGTAAAATGTTTTTTATATTTTAGCATAGATGTCTGGTATACTGTCTGAATGGCTGTTCTGTAAGCTGACTAATGAAAACCGTGATCAGAACAAATGATTGCCCTCACTAGTCTTACGTCCTCTATCCACTGTAGTGCTAACATCATTGCCAGCATTTCCCCTGTGTACACTGATAGTCCCGCAGTGATCATTTGACCTATTTTGACATTAAATTCCAGAATAATAAATGCTACTCCCACCTTATTTACTATTTACTTTGATGCGTCTGTGAAAACCTGGACTAACCGTGGTTACTGTCAATATGTGACTGTATTGTGTGCAAATTGAAATTACCCCCTCTGCCCTTCTTGTTATTTTTTAATAATGCAAAGTCTACTATGGATTCAGGCAGTATCCACGGTGCTATTGCTGGTAGGCTGAAATTTAATTGAGCTATGCTAAATTCCGTTCCTTTTTGTGCATCTGCCTTTCCAAAGCTTCTTGTCTCCCTCCTCTCCTTTTCCCTGCATGGTTTTAAAGTTTCCTTTGATGGATGCTCTTTAATGTGGCCCTGTAGATTAGCCCAATAATTCAATGCTAACTGAGTCCTTCTTAATTCTAACAGCAGTTGTCCCTTTTCCACCTGTCCATAAACTCATTGCCAGATTTTCAGCCAATTTTTTTGAAAGACTGGCTTGCTGCTGATCCATACACTACACAACCATAATCTAATATGGATCAGATGAATCCACTATATATGGCTTTCAAAGCAGTTAGGTGAGACAGGCTAAGACTGCCTTTTATTTTATGACTGATAACCAACAATTCATTGGTGCAATACTGCCACCAACTGTCCAGGAGTATGAACAAACAGACACAAATTACAAGCACAGAACTGAGACTGTATTTTTTTTTTTTATTGTGAGTAGAAGCCAGTGGGTGAAGGGTATTAGTGATTTGTGTTGTTAGTTAGCACGTTATTGTACTGTCTTACAATATGATGATTTAATGGATTTTAAAGCTCAGAAGGTGTTTGATCATGTGCTATAGTATATCACATAGTAGACTTTAAGATAGAAAGCAACTGCAGAAGTGCCTTGACTCAAGAATTAATGCCTATTGTTTTACTTAATTACAACTAAAACATTTGATTTAAATATTGATAACAGCCCCTGAAATATATTTCACATATGTATGATATACACTTTTTTTTTATAATCAGTGACATGTTTTTCTGAGTTCAGAACTTCTTTTATATGGTGCTTCTATTATGATGACAGCGGTGTTCTACATTCCATATACTGAACATAAGGGGTATTGTAGATTCTGAGTCATTTGATTTGAGTGCTTAGTGGTCTAAACCCTTCGTACGAACCGATGCATTCACTCACTGTGATCAACAAACTCTGAGAGTTTTTTCTTTGTATCAGGTATGTTTATTCTTCATTTCTTTTGCCTAGTTGATAAATAAAAACAGAAAGAAACGCATCTTCTAAACAGGAACTTGGTAAATTAAAATGCGCTCCATACGGTGATACACATCATCTTAACTAGATGTTATATTGCATTTGTGCTGCTTTTCTCTCTCTCTCAGAAGTTGGACACCTGTTCAAAATGGAAACTCGCTTCACTTTTCAAAGAGTCCAACAAATGAGACTGTCTACTTTCTCAGAGAAAGAGAGACACCTCTACCAAGCAGAGGTCAGTCACTGTAAATGGCCGTACTCGTGCGCTGTTCTTAAGAAAATACCATTTTAGTATATTGCATGACGCCTCTGTGTCAGCATGCTTCACACTGAATCTGTTTTGCAGAAAACTATAATGAGACAGTTTATGCTCATGAAGCAACGGGACCAAGTTCCTGCATATTTGACTGTCAAGGACATGAAGACCTGGCTGCTGGCAGGAAGAAGCTTCCAGGAAGAGTGAGTTAAACTACTCATTGATGTGACCACCAAGCTGGAGGAAAACTGACATTTTACACTAGCTTTTGTCTCCTCACGTTGGAACAAATGGATAACAGAATTGTTCCATTTAATTTTAAAGGTTTGATGAAATAGCAGAGGGGACAGAGGCAAGAAATCTCCTGGATTCTGAACTGGTGAGTATAACACAGCTCCTACATGTGGCACTTGATGGCATACAATGGAACAAACTACTACTAGCTGCATTATCTTCCTGTCGAGACTAACTAAAGAGTGACATGCACAGGACCGGACCACAGCGAGGCGCTTATGTCTCAGTCAAATGGAGCAAGAGCTCCTGGACGAACTGAACGAAGAAAGGCGCCTCTCAGAGCACTTCAGCAGGAAGGTCAGGAAAAAAAGTCCAGCATGATCAACAGTGTACTTGTTACAGACAATAAATCACTCTTCATCTTCTCTCTCTCTGTCCCCGAAGGTCACATTGGAGGGCATTCAAATGTTTGTCTCAGTCATCCGCCCAGGAGCAGAAGAGGATGTCGAAACCCTCCTCCGATCCCTGTTCAGCCAGCTGCTGGAAACTTTTGTCGGCATTCAAATAACCAGAAGTCCACTCTCTGTGGGGGACCAGAAACCAGAAAAGGTCCTGAAGCTAGAGCACAGTGCTTTGCTCCTGGTACCAAAGATTGTGGTGACCGCTCTAAAGTTCCTCCTGGAAGAACCAGTGAAGGAGAACCAGACCAGCTCTTCCAGTGCTGAGATTGGCAGACTGCTGGCTGAGTCA
This sequence comes from Anoplopoma fimbria, assembly GCF_027596085.1. NCBI lineage: Eukaryota > Metazoa > Chordata > Actinopteri > Perciformes > Anoplopomatidae > Anoplopoma > Anoplopoma fimbria. Next base: position 25,481,862 of record NC_072450.1, read on the forward strand.
ACAGCTCCATGCCTGGCTGAGTGGGGATCCCCTCCAAAAACCCTTTTGCTTGGGGTGTGCACTCTAGCGGCCAGGTGCATGGTCAAAGCTGTGTGCAAGAGATTTGATGACCGCTCCAAGTCCTTCCATCAGATGGACTACGATGACAGCTCTTTTGCTGCCAGAGAGAGCGTTGTACGTGCCATCAAGGACATGGAGATCGCTGCTAGCAGCCAGGCTCTCAGTCAGTTCAGGACCCCACAGGGGCCAGGAATAGACACATCATTGCTCAGGGTGGAGATTGGCGTGGTTGTGTGCTCAGATTATGACATCAAGCTGTACGGACTGCAACAGGAAGAAATGAATGATTCTGTGAAAGAGGAAAACGTGTCCTTCTTCAGTTTCATCTGGGACACGATGACTTCTTGCTTCGGTCGGAGTAACTTACAAAAAACAACATAAACTGTATAATAACTATATTAATGGCATTCAATAAAATATTAATTTTAATTGAGATTGTAATTTTCTCTGCTATAGTTTGCTTCTGTCATTTTTTTACACTTATGTCATGTTGAATACTATAATTAATCCATTCAACATGCCGTGTGATTCCATTTATAAACACTTGAAAGTCAATAGAGATGAACACTAACAACGTTTTTGTGACACATCATTTACAACACATTTTGTAGGGGGGGAAAACCACAGCAAGTCTTTTAATCCCATAAGAGGAGTTGGGTTTTACAGGCCTCCAGCAGAGGACTATGGCAGGTCTCCAATGGGATGAAATATGTGTAAATGTTTGGCTGTAAATACTCAACAAGAAAGAAGAGCATTATGATTATTTTCATCATGGATTCATCTGCTGATTAGTTTCTCCATTAGTCGATTGATTGTTTGGCTTGGAAAAATTCTGAATTCAGTGAGAAATGCCGTCACAAGTTCTCAGAGCACAAAGTGACACCTCCACAATTCCAAATGATTAAAGATAAATGAAAATGATTGAACTTATTAAAAAGTAAAAGCATTAAGGAACCCTAAAATAAAATGCACAATATAATTTACAAAGCCTCCACAGAAATAATTAGTTAAATAACTTACATTTATATATAAATACTAACAGAAATGATAACAATAACAACAAACATAATCAAAGACTAAATGTTAAATAAACCATGTGATTTAAACATGTGTACCAGCCCTTAGTTGTTAAACCCATCAATTAGTCTCTGGTTTGTATTTACATCCCGCTGTTGAGGCGGAACTACATGAATCAGCAGGAAAAGGAGTTCCGACCCGGACACGTGTTCCCTGCGCACCTCCTGCACTGTGGTGTGTTTCATGTGAATGCATTGTATTAGGTTCGTTTATTGGTGGATTAATAAGAGTCACAACATCATTCACTGCGCTGCTGCTCACATATCTGACTTGGTAAAGCAAACATCATGCACGACCTTTACGTTATTTACGCTCTTCACAACCATAAAACTATTTTATCATCTTATCACTTGCAAATTGCAGAACTTGCATGATCGGTTTTACTTGTCTTCTTTTATTATTTATGTTTACTGTGTTGACCGTTAGTATAAACGCTTTTTTTGTGCTGTGCATTACAGTATAATTCATATTTTGCCCATTTTTGGACGATTTCGTTGAAGCATGCTTTGATGTTATTGTGCATAAGCACATGTAGTTAATATAAGCTGACACATTTTACATTAAGACCCAGTAGTAAGGCCAATGCTATTGACTTTGCACTTTGCAATCATTCGAAATAGCCTTGATGCACCCAAATGCTGACATACTGTCAGTTGTTTTTTTCCAGCTGCAAACATCATTGATAATTTAACCTGTCTCTATTGGGTTATTTTTTATAAACTGGTATTGTCACAGATCAGACTGGTTCCATCCATCATGACTGACCAGTGGCTTTACTTCAGGCTTGCTCTCATCCTGATGCTCAGCTGATGCTTGATCTCTCTGTGTCTCTGGCCAGGCATGTCTCAGGACAGTCAACATGGCAGGTGGACCATCTCCAGCAGTGATGACGATGATGAGGCTATCCCTCTCTCTGGGACGACAACGTCCAAGCCCCACCGACCCGCTGCATCCAGTCACGGCTCCCATCTGTCTGCTTTGCCCCCTAGCCCCAAACTGGAACCAGTAACGGCCACTGTGGAGCTGAAACCAGAACCAGCTCACACTCCAGTATCCTCACTAGTCATTGGCTCTGAGGCCAGACAGTCAGCAGCAACAAACCAGTTAAATCCGGTGAAGTACGAAACCAGTCCATCGTTGGCTGGAAAGCGAAAGAAAGATGCGTCAGACGGCTCAGGCTGGGCTCTCTCAGACAGTGACGATGATGATGATGGAGATGGGAAGGGGAAGAGGGCCCCTCCGAGCCCCAAAACAAAGAAACCCAAGGTTGAGACGGAGCGCCCTCCGAGTCCCTACGGTCGCCTCGCCTACATCGACGAGCCAGACGACTTCTACGAGTCCACTATTCCTTGTCTGAATGACACCTACAGGTTTTACCTCAACAAAGTCACAGGTCTGGACAGGAAGTACAACAGTGGGGCTCTGCACATCAGAGGTGAGAAGAGCCTCATTTAATAACATCTGGTCCAGACAGTTTCATTATAATAACAATTAAGTCATGCTCTTGATCAGAATGTTGCTAGTCAAAAACCCAGACCAGTAGGATTTCTGGCATCACTCATTCTTTATATATAATACTTATTTTTGTTATGTTATTTTATAAAATGGTAGTAGGTCAATAGTATGGAAATCCTTTGGTAAGATGAAGGTCCTAGTTTCTTGCTCTGACTGCAGATTTCTCTTTGTTCTTACTGTTTGAAATCATTGTACTACCACCTCTTGTCATCTGTCTTTTACACATTATATTCTAGTAAGTTTTACTTTTTCTTTTATCTAGACATTCTCTCGCCATTATTTGGGACCCTGAAAGAGTCAGTTCAGGTGAGTAAGTTATTACCTGTGTTTTTGTTTTAGTCATGTTAGTGGCATGGCAATGTCGGTCTGTTAGTTGGTTGATCCGTCTACTACTTAAGTCCAGACTAAAATATCTCAACTATGGGATGGATTGCTGTGAACTATTGTACAAACACTCCTAGTCTCCAGAGGATGAATCCTACTAACTTTGGAGATCATGTGACTTTTCATTTGGTCATCATGATGATGATAATGTCATGTTCCCCTCAGGATGAAACTTAATCACTTTGGTCATCCCTTAACTTTTCATCAGGCCAAAAATGTTAAACTAAAGACAGTCGCATCAGCCTCAGTTGTACTTTGTGTTTAGTGCCAATTAGCGTATGTTAGCATGCTAATATGCTTAACTAAGGTTTAAAACATGGTAAGTGTTATAAATGCTGAACAATCGTCATGTTTGCGTGGTGCACATGTTAGCGTGCTGACATTAGCATTAAGAGCAAGTACATTCTCACAGCTAGCTGCTAGCATGGCTGCAGACTAATGGTTTTAACCTTTTCGTGTCGGGACCCCCCAGTTTTCATTCATTAACTCTAACAAACAAACTCAATAGAATCTATTTTAGGGCAAATGATATCCCTTGTACAGGCGATGTAATGTAAAAAATCCCCAGTCTGAAATATGTTTATATTTTCCCGTAACATTTGCTAACTACACAGAAAAGATCTCGCGACCCCCTTGGGGGTCCAGACCCCCAGGTTAAGAACCACTCCTGTAGACTCTCTGGATGCATCTTCCTATCAGGGTTGGAGGGAACTTCGGCCATTAACACATGTCTAATATATTTTCTTCTTAGTTTAACTACTGCTTTGATATCGCCTGGATGGTTAAGCAGTACCCATCAGAGTTTAGGTAAGTTATGCTTCTGCAATTCTGCAACAAGCCATGTATTAGTTTGGACTTTTCTTTCACATAGACTCACAGTTAAGAGGAGAATGTTGTCGCGTTTACAGGGACCGTCCAGTTCTGATCGTCCATGGAGATAAGAGGGAGGCCAAGGCCCGGCTGCTCCAGCAGGCTAAGCCTTTTCCACATATTCGCTTCTGTCAGGTACAGACTCACCACCACATGACACAGTTGTTCAACATCAGTTTCTCCGTAGTGCAGTTTGGCTGATATAACATACAATGAGCTGTAAAGTAGGATAGTCATACTGAGGTATCCCTGTTAATAAGGTCCCAGGATTTCCCTTTAAATTGGACTGATGTGTGTGTCTCTCCCTGACAGGCCAAGCTGGATATTGCTTTTGGAACTCACCACACGTAAGCATTTCTTTCCCTGCATGGTAACTTACCTGTTTTTCTCATCAGTTTCAGATTTTTTTGTTGCAGTTCTATGTAAAGCTCAGTTGGTTGGTCTACCACTCTGGTCCACACCATAGAAGCGGACTTAGCCACAGTCACGTAGTCTGTCATTATTGCACTGTTATCAACCTTTATTAACGTATAACTTATATGAAGTATTTCTAAATTCCCTGTAAATTCTGGATGAAATTATTTAACATGAGCGGACAATGCAGATACAGTCAGTGGTATTGTAAATTGGAGGAGGTTACTTTGTAATATGAACATTTAGTGACTTACATTACGGATTCAACAGTTCTCTTTGTTTATTGTCATATAAAGCAGAAAATTGTGTTGTCATTGTGCAGGAAGATGATGTTGCTTTGGTACGAGGAAGGCTTCAGAGTCATCATTACGACCTCCAACCTCATCAGAGCCGACTGGTACCAGAAAACACAAGGGTGAGTCTGTCTGTTGTAGAAGGAAACGTTTTTCGGTCTCAGCAGCCACAAGAAAGGATTAAATCAACTTCAGAACGACGGTAGTTTCGTATTGTTTCCAGTTCAAATGTTTGGTTACGGGAATGCACCTGAATATTATCATTTCCAAACCAGAATGTGGATGAGCCCCGTGTTTCCACGGTTACCAAAGGGCAGCAGTGAGAACGCAGGTGAGTCACCGACCTTCTTCAAGAGGGACCTGCTGGAATACCTGGCGTCGTACCGCGCACCTGAACTCGAGGAGTGGATCCGGCGAATCGAAGAGCACGATCTGTCAGAGGCCAGGTAAACACTAGGCACGTACGGGCACACGTACGCATACGCACGTTTAACACAGATCTGATGCAGACGTTACTGTTGAGCATCTTCTGTGATGGTAGTAGCCATATAACAATAACTCAACCAGGTATATAAGACATTGATCTGCTGCTAAATGATGGCCCTGCAGAATTCAGTGCAGTGATGAGTGAATATAAAATCTAGATTAACTCATAATCTTCCACACATATCTTCTACTACTAGAGTTTATTTGGTCGGCTCAACCCCAGGAAGATATGTTGGCTCAGACATGGAGCGCTGGGGCCACCTGAAGCTGAGGAAGGTAAAAATGTCTCCTCTTTAACTAGTTAATAACACCCCAATTACCAGGCGGAATTGGAAAAATATCTAAATGTTGCTAATGTAACCTCACAAGATGATGACAGCACTTTAAAATGTGATCAAATGTAACAATTTCCATGTGGTGTCTAACTGGGATTTTACTCATGTCTTCTTCTTGTTGTATTAGCTGTTGTATGACCATGCAGATCCTGTTCCCGGGGAGGAGAGGTGGCCTGTGATTGGCCAGTTCTCCAGCATCGGCTCTATGGGGCTTGATAAGACCAAATGGTTGACGGGGGAATTTCAGCGCACCATGACAACGCTGGGGAAATCCTCTCTCCGTCCAGACACCCCCATGCACTTGGTACGTTCCTAGAGAACACACTCGACCCTTACTTGTGTGATAGAGCTTTCAAATGCACAGGAAGAAATGATACGATGCAAATTAGGTTTTCTGCGACTGCTGCTATGTTCTCTAATAGAACATAACATTTGTCTCAGCTTCAAAGTGGGAAATTATTTTTACACTTCCTCCCTGCAAGACAATTGATCGGCTAAAACCAATTTGTAAAGGGTTTCAGACACAATAATGCTTGATTCGAAAAGTTAACCCCTACCTGCCTCATTGGTACAACTGACTGATCTCTGGCATGTAATGCACTGTGTGTCTGTGAAAGAAAGACATAAAAGTGAGACTACATAACTATTGAAAGAAGAAATAATACTTTCTTTCTCTTACATATTCAAAGCTAAAAAACATAAGCATAAAACACTATAACCAACATAAGTCAGTCACCTGACTGACTAACCTTTCTCTATCATTGCTCTACTGACCCCGACAGATCAGCGAGAGTTGCTCAGCCTCACTAGCTCAGAAATAAACAAGTCGTTGATTGGTTCATCTCTTACAGGTCTATCCATCAGTTGACGATGTGAGGACTAGTTTAGAAGGCTATCCAGGTGAGCAATGTTTTTTTATTTTTACTTTTGAAAATTGATGTGTTAATACGTCATGTGTTGTAGAGGTCACGACCTTAACTAAACGCAGGTAAAATGCACAGCATTAGCATGATCACGTTTGCATTCTTTTAGCTTTCCTTTTTTTCTATTTGTTATTTAAATCATCCACCTCAAACATGAAATTGCTCGATTGATCTTGCATTTGATTATTTGGTGACTGTCGTACATGTCTTTTGTCCTCCAGCGGGAGGCTCTCTTCCCTACAGCATCCAGACGGCTCAGAAACAACTCTGGCTCCACTCCTTCTTCCAGTAAGTTGACCTCTACTAACCTCTGTTAAACATGTTACCCGTCTTTCTCCTTTTTCATTCATTATACCCATAATGCCAATGACTGTAGCTGGTCCCACCAAACAAGGTTACAAACACCTAAATTACATTTTAAATTTGGTCAGAAATTATGGAGCAGGGCTATGTACAGGATGATTTAGACTTATTTGCTAACTGTTGACTCAGCCATATTCAAATTTATCATTCCATCAAGTTCAATTCTACGGATTAACAACTTGTTTGTGTGTGTGTGTGTGTGTGTGTGTGTGTGTGTGTGTGTGTGTGTGTGTGTGTGTGTGTGTGTGTGTGTGTGTGTGTGTGTGTGTGTGTGTGTGTGTGTGTGTGTGTGTGTGTGTGTGTGTAGCCGTTGGAAGGCCACTGCAACAGGAAGGAGTCATGCCATGCCACACATCAAGACATACATGAGGGCGTCACCAGATTTCACTCAGCTTGCCTGGTTCCTCGTCACAAGGTGTGTTTTGCTCTAGCTTTATGTTTGTTAATTCTTTTATTTTATATGTGTCTTCATGTGTACATGGGATTTTCTTGTTTTTTCTCTTAAATCTTACTTGTTACTTACTGCTAAAACTGTTGTGGTAACCCATTAAATGAATGGTACCATTAAAGTTCATCCAAGTGTTTCACCTTAAAATGTATTATGATGAACTTTCCCTAGATTCTCACTCTTAGGCATAAATCCTTTGCCTTTAGCAGAGTATTTCATTTACTATATAAAAACAAACACATTTTCATATTGTAAATTAACACAAAGACAACTTTTGTCATTTAATTTCCACCTCTTATTGAATTAGCAACATACTGGATGTCAGTTTACCAGAATAACCAGCTGCCAACACTGTTCATGGTATTACATTTTTTTTGCGCAGCACTGGGTTCTAGAGAAATTTGAAATGAGATAAACATTTTCAGATTATTGATATGCTGTAATGAAACATTCCGTGTGTATATGTGCGGTTCAGTGCCAACCTTTCCAAAGCAGCATGGGGTGCGCTGGAGAAGAACAACACTCAGGTGATGGTCCGTTCATACGAGCTGGGAGTCCTCTTCGTGCCCTCTGCCTTTGTAAGAACAACACACGGACAAACAACAGCAGTATGACTTGTCCTGAATAACAGTGAAAAATACACGAGACGTCGTATAGTAACGTGTGTTTGTCTCCTTCCAGAACATGAAGACCTTCCCCGTTCACAAAAGTCAATTTCCTGTCTCCTCCTCCTCTGGGTTCCCTGTGCCCTTTGACCTCCCCCCCACACCCTACTCTCCTCAAGGTACTCAACAGAAGTGTATGTGTGTCTGTGCAAGTTTATGTACGGACTGGATTATTCAGTGAGGCTGCTGGTTAAAATACTACATGGTCTCTGCTGTTTCTACTAATAATGCAGAAGGTTAAGCTTGAACTGCAGTCACAGTGACATCTAGTGTCATTTAGGTGAAAGAGTTTATACTCAAACCTTAGCTGGAAATGGCTGAAGAGAGCACATTATTTATTCCACTAAACACAGGTTCAAATTTGTCTTAATTGAGCTACGTTTTGTGTTTTAGTTTGTGCCTCGGTGTAAAACTCAACGACTCTCCCTCTGCTGGGTTCGACAAAATTGTGGTGATTAATTGCAGACATCTACAAAATCACTTCCCCAAATTGTCCTCATCAGAAAGTGTTGTTGGGGAATTGACGTACCGGAGGATCACTGTTGTTTATTTGTGAAATGCATTGTAGGTCCTTGTATTTCCTGGCTCCAGTAATGTAAGAGTTAGAGAGTCATTTAGCCATATTTATATATGTATAATTAGTTCAATTCAAAGCATATCGTAGATTATTTCTGAAGCCAGAGCCACTGATCATTTTTGAGTGGGGCATGCTCTTCCACTGACACAGCCAATGAAGACAGCATAAATGCTGACATTGACATTTTTGTCCAATACAATTTTGCTTTTTTTTATGTATGAAATAATGCATTATATATATATATATTTTTTTTTGTCACTGACTTCTTTTCTTTCTTTGTTTTTAGATCAGCCTTGGATCTGGAACATTCCGTACAACCAGGCACCCGACACACACGGCAACATCTGGGTTCCCTCCTGAACACACACACACACACACTCTCACACACACATATATATATATATAGACAAACCTCTCTGTTACTTTACAGCTGCTGTGTTTGTATTTGTCAGTACTATAGCTACAGTAGGTGTTAGTTGTCAGTAACATTTATTTTTATACTTTATACCTTTATACCGATTGTAGACTCAATTGTTTTCTAACAATGAATAAAATACTCTAATCATTGTCCAGGTGTGGTGTTATTTGGTGTTATGATTTGAAAGTAAATGCACATAACTCAGTAGTTTGGGTTAAACATACTGATTTCATTAGATCAGGATATTTAATGTTCAGTTTTTTTTTTTACACGTGGCCTGTCCAACAAGGCATTATAACGTGGACAGGAAGCCATCATTAACACTCAGTGATTCATTTATAGATTTTGATTGTATTCTTTAGAGGCACTGAATGTCGACAAATTATTAGCAGTGAGTGAACTAATCTATCCTTTAGAGGTCAGGTGGGATCATAATTTGGCCTAATGCAGCAGATTCAGCATCTTACCAAGTTTAACCGCAGCCAAAAAAAACCTTGCTGTACAGCAACTCCTAAATCTGTTCCTAAATATCATCCTGAAGTCAGTTTACAGTGGGTACGGAAAGTATTCAGACCCCTTTAAATTTTTCACTCTTTGTTTCATTGCAGCCATTTGCTAAAATCGAAAAAGTTCATTTTTTTTTTTTTTTTGCATTAATGTACACTCAGCAACCCATCTTGACAGAAAAAAACAGAAATGTAGAAATTTTTGCAAATTTATTAAAAAAGAAAAACTGAAATATCACATGGTCATAAGTATTCAGACCCTTTGCTGTGACACTCATATTTAACTCACATGCTGTCCATTTCTTCTGATCCTCCTTGAGATGGTTCTACTCCTTCATTGGAGTCCAGCTGTGTTTAATTAAACTGATTGGACTTGATTAGGAAAGGCACACACCTGTCTATATAAGACCTTACAGCTCACAGTGCATGTCAGAACAAATGAGAATCATGAGGTCGAAGGAACTGCCCAAGGAGCTCAGAGACAGAATTGTGGCAAGGCACAGATCTGGCCAAGGTTACAAAAGAATTTCTGCAGCACTCAAGGTTCCTAAGAGCACAGTGGCCTCCATAATCCTTAAATGGAAGAAGTATGGGATGACCAGAACTCTTCCTAGACCTGGCCGTCCAGCCAAACTGAGCAATCGTGGGAGAAGAGCCTTGGTGAGAGAGGTAAAGAAGAACCCAAAGATCACTGTGGCTGAGCTCCAGAGATGCAGTAGGGAGATGGGAGAAAGTTCCACAAAGTCAACTATCACTGCAGCCCTCCACCAGTCGGGGGCTTTATGGCAGAGTGGCCCGACGGAAGCCTCTCCTCAGTGCAAGACATATGAAAGCCCGCATAGAGTTTGCCAAAAAACACATGGAGGACTCCCAAACTATGAGAAATAAGATTCTCTGGTCTGATGAGACCAAGATTGAACTTTTTGGCGTTAATTCTAAGCGGTATGTGTGGAGAAAACCAGGCACTGCTCATCACCTGCCCAATACAATCCCAACAGTGAAACATGGTGGTGGCAGCATCATGCTATGGGGGTGTTTTTCAGCTGCAGGGACAGGACGACTGGTTGCAATTGAAGGAAAGATGAATGCGGCCAAGTACAGAGATATCCTGGAAGAAAACCTCCTCCAGAGTGCTCAGGACCTCAGACTGGGCCGAAGGTTCACCTTCCAACAAGACAATGACCCGAAGCACACAGCTAAAATAACAAAGGAGTGGCTTCGGAACAAGTCTGTGACCATTCTTGACTGGCCCAGCCAGAGCCCTGACCTAAACCCAATTGAGCATCTCTGGAGAGACCTGAAAATGGCTGTCCACCAACGTTCACCATCCAACCTGACAGAACTGGAGAGGATCTGCAAGGAAGAATGGCAGAGGATCCCCAAATCCAGGTGTGAGAAACTTGTTGCATCATTCCCAAGAAGACTCATGGCTGTACTAGCTCAAAAGGGTGCTTCTACTCAATACTGAGCAAAGGGTCTGAATACTTATGACCATGTGATATTTCAGTTTTTCTTTTTTAATAAATTTGCAAAAATTTCTACATTTCTGTTTTTTTCTGTCAAGATGGGTTGCTGAGTGTACATTAATGCAAAAAAAAAAATGAACTTTTTCGATTTTAGCAAATGGCTGCAATGAAACAAAGGGTGAAAAATTTAAAGGGGTCTGAATACTTTCCGTACCCACTGTACATCGTGGATAAAAACAGATTTATGTTAAAGGAACTGTATGAACCTTGCAGAGAGTTAATAGTTTACATTTTTCCTTTCATACAGCAGTGGTGGTCAGCACGGCAGTTCTTCTAACCTACCAGGTTGATAATTGTATTGCTTTGGTCTCCCAGGTGTTAATTTGTCACCGATTCAGCAGCTAGAATGCAAACCTGCAGGGCTCTCCATATAATGAGCTCAAGTGTCACCGATCTAGTGGTCGCACATAATTCCCTCTGTTACTGACACACCACTGGCATTCTGGGTAAAAGAGTTCTAAGCCCTGTTATCGGCTCCCAAAGAGTCACAACATGAGTGAGAATGCTTCATGTCACTAAACTGTTATACTGAGACCACCTGTCTGGTTCCATGTTTGCAGCTCTGAGGGTACAGGACAAGGCACTGGGGGGATCTTTTAATACCATGAAATAATCTTTACTTCTGCTGGATAATCTTTTATTTTATTTTTTTTTTTTTAATAATTATATCTGTTCTGAATCAAAAGAACAGGCTACATAAACATGTAATATTTAACATGTTATAAACACTATACTGCTACCTCCCCTTTTCTCCATAGAGGAGGATAAACACCTCTCTGGATCTGTCTACAAAAAAATAATCTTTACTTCTGCTAGATAATCTTTTTTTAAATAATTTGTGTGCGTTTTAAGTAAGTTATCTAAATGTGTACACTGAAATAAATGTAGTACATGGTTAAAGAAAAGTGATTTTGAAAAAGGAATACAAAAAGTTGTTTTTAAAGCTGCATATTATAGCTGTTCTGAATCAAAAGCAGGCTACATAAACATGTAATATTTAACATGTTATAAACACTATACTGCTACCTCCCCTTTTCTCCATAGAGGTGAATAAACACCTCTCTGGATCTGTCTACAAAAAAAGATATCTTTACTTCTGCTAGATAATCTTTTTTTAAATAATTTGTGTGTGTTTTAAGTAAGTTATCTAAATGTGTACACTGAAATAAATGTAACACATGGATAAAGAAAAGTGATTTTGAAAAAGGAATACAAAAAGTTGGTAAATTGGTTTTTAAAGCTGCATATTATAGCTGTTCTGAATCAAAAGCAGGCCACATAAACATGTAATATGTAACATGTTATAAACACTATGCCTCTACCTCCTCTTTTCTCCGTAGAGGAGGATAAACACCTCTCTGGCTCTGTCTACAAAAACAATAATCTTTACTTCTGCTGGATAATCTTTTTTATATTTTTAATAATTGTGTTTTAAATTAGTTATCTAAATGTGTACACTGAAATAAATGTAACACATGGATAAAGAAAAGTGATTTTGAAACAAAAAGTTGGTTCTGAAGCTGCATATTATAGCTGTTCTGAATCAAAAGCAGGCTACATAAACATGTAATATGTAACATGTTATAAACACTATACTGCTACCTCCTCTTTTCTCCATAGAGGTGAATAAACACCTCTCTGGATCTGTCTACAAAAAAATTATCTTTACTTCTGCTGGATAAACTTATTGTTTTTTTAATAATTGTGTGTGTTTTAAGTTAGTGTACACTGAAATAAATGTAACACATGGATAAAGAAAAGTGATTTTGAAAAAGGAATACAAAAAGTTGGTAAATTGGTTTTTAAAGCTGCATATTATAGCTGTTCTGAATCAAAAGCAGGCTACATAAACATGTAATATGTAACATGTTATAAACACTATACTGCTACCTCCTTTTTTTCCATAGAGGTGAATAAACACCTCTCTGGATTTGTCTACAAAAACATAATCTTTACTTCTGCTGGTTAATCTTTTTTTAAATAATGTGTGTTTTAAGTTAGTTATCTAAATGTGAACACTGAAATAAATGTAGTACATGGTTAAAGAAAAGTGATTTTGAAAAAGGAATACAAAAAGTTGTTTTTAAAAGTGCATATTATAGCTGTTCTGAATCAAAAGCAGGCTACATAAACATGTAATATTTAACATGTTAGAAACACTACACTGCTACCTCCTCTTTTCTCCATAGAGGTGAATAAACACCTCTCTGGATCTGTCTACAAAAAAAATATCTTTACTTCTGCTAGATAATCTTTTTTTAAATAATTTGTGTGCTTTTTAAGTAAGTTATCTAAATGTGTACACTGAAATAAATGTAACACATGGATAAAGAAAAGTGATTTTGAAACAAAAAGTTGGTAAATTGGTTTTTAAAGCTGCATATTATAGCTGTTCTGAATCAAAAGCAGGCTACATAAACATGTAATATGTAACATGTTATAAACACTATACTGCTACCTCCTCTTTTCTCCATAGAGGAGAATAAACACCTCTCTGGATCTGTCTACAAAAAAATAATCTTTACTTCTGCTGGATAATCTTTTTTTAAAATAATTGTGTTTTTAAATTAGTTATCTAAATGTGTACACTGAAATAAATGTAACACATGGATAAAGAAAAGTGATTTTGAAACAAAAAGTTGGTTCTTTTTAAAGCTGCATATTATAGCTGTTCTGAATCAAAAGCAGGCTACATAAACATGTAATATGTAACATGTTATAAACACTATACTGCTACCTCCTCTTTTCTCCATAGAGGAGAATAAACACCTCTCTGGATCTGTCTACAAAAAAAAATCTTTACTTCTGCTAGATAATCTTTTTTTAAATAATTTGTGTGTGTTTTAAGTAAGTTATCTAAATGTGTACACTGAAATAAATGTAGTACATGGTTAAAGAAAAGTGATTTTGAAAAAGGAATACAAAAAGTTGGTTTTTGGTTTGGTTTTTAAAGCTGCATATTATAGCTGTTCTGAATCAAAAGCAGGCTACATAAACATGTAATATGTAACATGTTATAAACACTATACCTCCACCTCCTCTTTTCTCCATAGAGGAGAATAAACACCTCTCTGGATCTGTCTACAAAAAAATATCTTTACTTCTGCTGGATAATCTTTTTTATTTTTTTAATAATTGTGTTTTAAATTAGTTATCTAAATGTGTACACTGAAATAAATGTAACACATGGATAAAGAAAAGTGCTTTTGATACAAAAAGTTGGTAAATTGGTTTTTAAAGCTGCATATTATAGCTGTTCTGAATCAAAAGCAGGCTACATAAACATGTAATATGTAACATGTTATAAACACTATACCTCTACCTCCTCTTTTCCCCATAGAGGAGGATAAACACCTCTCTGGCTCTGTCTCCACAGCCTCACACTGTGATGAATCCCCCTGTAGACAGGCGGACCTGACACACTGGCACCGCGTACAGTAAGTTCTGCAAACTGCGTCTCCCGTCGGTCCTTGCGTCATTGTGTCAACATGGCGCCTGTCTGCCGGACAAAAGGCGAATCTGTCTGACGGAGGATTGAAACCCAATTAGAGACAGAGGAGACATTTTGGGAAAACTGTCAGCGTCCGTGTGTCCCGGCGCCCCGAGGCCACAGATATATGGTCAAACACACGTCGGCGGAGGCTCTTGGACCGGGATATTAAGGTAAGTCAAGTCCTGCAGCTCCAACTACTGCTTCCTTAAAAACGATCCTGCTCGCCCGATACATTTCCTCCTCTCTGTGTGTGTGTGTGTGTGCTGAAAACTCCTCAAATGTAAGGCTGTGCGTCGGTGTTTTACTCTGCACACTGTCTTTACTGTACCGCACGGTGTTACATGGATGGAAAACAGTCTGCTTTTAATTCGGCATGCCCCATAGTGCACCAACAAACAGTTGAACAAACACAATGTCAACTTTTCCAGTCTGGTCTGCAATGCTCTCTGCTAGAGAGTGATCAGCATGGAGAGCAATTAAATGTGCAATTGTGTTGTTTGTGGACTGGGTTAGTTTATAGGATGTGTGCCGGATTGAGGGGCTGTCCTTCACTATGCATATAGACATCTTCAGACACCTCCTAACAGGCATGGGGTTCGTCCTACAGGCAGGGCAACATTTAAATCCACCTTTTCTCCAATGTGATCTGGCTTGGTGGTGGATCACTCTTGCGTACTCCACATCTGGGATTGCTACAGTGTAGTCTGATCACATGAGCCAGCTGTTCTGTTTTTTGGTTACATTTTGGGGCCAGTTTTAAAAAGAAAAAAAAGAAAAAAAGAAAGTTGTCTACTGTAATTAAATAACTTGTCTGTGTGATCAGCTGACTCAGGATGGGGTTCAACGTTATGCCACGTCTGGTTGGCTGGGTTCACAGGGTTTAGTTAAAGAGTAAAAGAAATACTCTTTTTTTGGGGGGGGGGTGGACAAACACATGAACCTGATCTTGATAGGAAGCTTCAGCCGAGAGAGACAATACCAGAGTTCATTGATGGATTACAATGTAACCCTCTGGAGGGGGGTTGTGTTGAGAAGCTCTCTGCTCCACGGGGAGGTCAGAGGTCAGGTCAAGTTCAGCTACAGAGCAGCACCTGGAGCTGGTCTTGCTTGATGACACTTAAGGATTTGAGTTGTACTGTTAGTGTGTGTGTGTGTGTGTGTGTGTGTGTGTGTGTGCTGTGTGTGTGTGTGTGTGTGTGTGCGCTCACTCACTCCAACTTCCTTCTGTTGCTGCTAAATTTGTGAGGGGGTTAAGCAGTCGGCATCATGTCTTTCCTACTGCTCCAATATCCTAGTTTCCTCTTTAGAATGATACAAACAAAGACACAATCCAGGGTTCTCTGATAAGGCAACGTTTCCTTACTGTACAAATATTATCTTATTAACAAAAGGTAGTGCGGCTGCTGGAAATGCTCTGTTAATGCACTGAAAATGTAGTGAGCACCAAGCTGTCAAGGTCCTCATTCCATATATTGTGGGGGGAAAAAAGTAAAAAAATTGCGCAACTCAACACCGATCATACAACCAGATAAATAACTCAAAAAGGTTTCCTTACAGTGTTGACATAGGAATAAACCAGACTCTACTTAATAGATGAGCACAGAAGGAGATGCAGTCAGCAGGTTCCATTCATGCAGAACGGTTTATTTTCACAGGCACATTTCTCATTAGTCCCTCTTTGCCTCTGTCTGTTGATTTAGCTCTGCAAAGAGAGAACAATAAATCAGAACATTTCGCCAGATACTGTGCAACAAGGTAAATCAAAAGCATTAAATAATGATATAAACTCACAGGACGCACACATCATGTCTGAGGTCAGAAAAGAAGGAACAAAGGGAGGAAGGCAGCTTATAAAGCCGCTCGTTTAGTAGGAGCGATCGCACCTGAGGATGGGTGGGTCCTCTCCAGGCAGAAGTGTTTGTTTTATGCCCCTGCCTCAGGTGTGGTCATGTGTTCACAAGAACAAAAAAAAAAAAAAAAATCTGCAGAAAATGAGACTGTTTTGATAAGTATGTGTGTATGTCAGGGCAGGTCGGCACCGAACTTTAAATAGCTTCAGCTTTAGAGCGCTGTCTTGCAAGGCTGCCACTGGTCTTATGTGGACCAATCAACTTGCACTTGGATCCATCTGGTTTCATCCTAAATAAGACAGCATCAGGCCAACTTTTTCGTTGAGTTGTTGTTGTTGTCTTGTTGTAGTACCCCACAATTCACAAGTGTATGTCGAGCAAAACTAAACGTTAGAACCATGTCATTGTAAAAATGGAAGATCTTAGAGTAGAGTCGTTCTGGACAAACTCAGACAGAGGTGAGAATGGCCCGGGAACTGTGAGGCTTAAGAAGGCGGGACTAATTAAAAGTTGTTTGTTGTGGAACGTTGCTGGCCCGAGGTTTAGCCAAAGAATTAAAATCCAAGTCATATTTGTCACTTATCAATTAAGTCTCCTTGCATGCTCAGAAAAATGTTGTATAAACCGCAGATACTTTGGTTTGAAAGTGTATCACAAGGAACAAGTACTGATGCTGTACAAACTGTTAAGGGAAATCATGTCATTGCTAATTTGCAACCAAATATTGTAAACTGAATGGTTGTTATGAAATGAAAACATAATAGCTGAGCCGAACATTTCCCCGTAATTTAGCAGCCCTGTATGGAACATATGTATCAGTCTAACTTCATATAGCGTGACTCATCCTCTGCAGCAGTGAGAGAAAGTATGGAGCTTGGCTGCCTGAGATGTAAATTTTACTGGCATTTTTCCCAAGACGACACACACACACACACACACACACACACACACACACACACACACACACACACACACACACACACACACACACACACACACACACACACCCTCCTCCTCCTCCTCCTCTATATAAGTGTTGACATGTCTGCTCTGCTGACTTTGATTCTCTGCTGTGGCCTGTTTTTCTTCTCGGCATCAGTAAGAAAAGCATCAAGACAGATGCGTTATGGGCTTTCTCTCTCCCCCTCACTTTGGTTCTGTGACTATTATTAAGACAGATTTTTTTTTTTTCTTTCCAGAAATGATATTGAATCAGTGTGTTTCTTAACGGCATATTGGAGCGAGCATGTTTTTGGTTTGAATAAATAGCATACTTTACAATAGTAGGGCCCACTTTATATGATTATTGGGGTTGGAAACGTATCCACTATGATAAAAGCCGTATTTAATCTGCAGGAATGCATTGTATATCTGGATAGCAGCTGCCGAGCTCTGACGTGTGTGTGTGTGTGTGTGTGTGTGTGTGTGTGTGTGTGTGTGTGTGTGTGTGTGTGTGTGTGTGTGTGTGTGTGTGTGTGTGTGTGTGTGTGTGTGTGTGTGTGTGTGTGTGTGTGTGTGTGTGTGTGTGTGTGTGTGTGTGTGTGTGTGTGTGTGTGTGTGTGTGCGCTGTAAATCTGCTGGCAGGAAGCTAACAGATGTGACCGTTCTTCCATTTTGTTCTGTGATTGTCTCATTGACGGGGATGTGAAGCTCTGATTGTAGAGAGAGGTCACCAATGAGCTTAAAATGTATTCATGAATCAGGAGTAGAAAATGCGGATTTTCATTATGTCAGGCTCCATTTTTGTTTTATATTTATGGCCAGCATCCTTTATGCAAGAGCCACTCAATGTGTGTGCATTTGTCAATTTCCTCTCTTCCGAATATCTTAACGTTTATTTAAATAGGAAGTAACATTGACATTAAAAAACTATTTCACATGTGAGACTTAGGCAAGACAGGGTCAAATAGCAGCAACACATTACAGGACAAGAACATCAGATCCCAGCAGTGATCAACAATAGATATGAGAAAAAGCAACTGCAACGAGCAGCGACCACTTTCCTTTTATTCTAAGTTTAAAATCATTTTAAGGGATAAGGCGCTCAAGTTCAAGCTTGGCCTGCAGATCGATCGTGGACCAGGGGCCGTAGTGGAACAGTCTTGTTCTTTGACAGCCTTAAACAAAGCCATTTGTGCAACCTAAGATTATTACTGCTTTGACGGCACAGTGCGACAGTTCCAATTGAATATGGTCCACAGGATCTTAAAGGAACAGTGTGTAACATTTAGGGGGATTTATTGGCAGGAATGGAATATAACATTCTTAACTATGTTTTCGTTGGTGTATAATGACCTGAAACTAAGATTCATTATGTTTTCGTTAGCTTAGAAAAAGCCATGTATATCTACACATTCCTCTTCGCGGAGTCCGTAATGTTGCTCCGCCAAGTTTCTACATCAGCTCAGACCTGGAAAACTGGTTCTAGCGTTTAAACGTTACCTGAAGGTAGGGGTGGGTCTCAGTATTGAACGGGCCACTGTGCAAAATGAGTCCTGACGTTACTGCTGCTCTTTATTAGTACTTTTTAATGTTTTGGTGTACTTTAGGTCACGCTGCAGCGAGCATCTCCTCTGCTCTCTGTGTGAGGGCTGAGCTCCTCCAACTACACACACACATAGACACACATAGACACACATAGACACACACACACACACACACACACACACACACACACACACACACACACACACACACACACACACACACACACACACACACACACAGAGAAGTCAGTTAGCTGTGAGGCCACAGTGGAGACGGTTCAGTGAACCAGGGGAAGTGAAATGACAACACGCATGTTACTGTACATGCAGTAAGGCATTTGCAAGTATGAATCCAATACTTTATCAATCCTGTCAGCGAGCATGAACATGTAAACGAAACCTGTTTCAATCTGCTCTGTCTGCAGTCCCTCATTCACCGCCGCTATGTTTACACAAGCACAACACGATAGCTCGGCTAAAAGCTTTTTTTTTTTTTTTTTTTTTTTTTTTTAACAGACAAGCTAAAATGAAAGCGGCATGTTGTCTAACTGTTTAACTTAGTTTGTTCTGGTAAACTTCTCTGCTGGCTGAAACAAAGAAGTCCTCCTCCCTCTACCAGCGGTACCTGCAGGCAGTGAATCAGCAGAGACACTATCTGATATCTCTGTTCTTCATTCTTTATAAACTTCACTCAGGAATGTTAGTTATTCCATTGTTAGATTTGTTTCCATTGAGCTATTAAGGGATTTATATAGTGACTTTGCTTTTGTTAACATTACTGTTGCTGCTCGAGAAATAGTATTTAGTTGAATATAAAAAAAAATCCTGTTTTCAATTTATTTGTTTTCAAAATTATAAATGTTTTAAAAGAGAATATTAAGTCTTGAAAACTAATTGAGTATTGTTAAGGGTAGCGCCTTGAAGTAATGACATCCTTATCCCATACCCAATACCCATCTCTTCCTGAAGGACAACAAGGGAGGGCTGAGCTCAGGGGTATTTAGTTTGTTGCAATCTGTAACCTCCCCACTAGATGTCACTAAATCTTACATACTGTCCCTTTTAAGAAAAAGGTTAAGACACTGCTAGAAAACATCTCCAAATAAGGACATGGTCATTTTAATACATTGAAATTCAGTTTTTTTTTTCGTTTATAAAGATAAAAATATAATATGTCATTATATCTTTTAATTTAATTGTTAGTGGATTGTACGTCTGTCTCCATCTTGTTGTGGCGAGTATGAACTGATGAAACAACAGAGACCACGATGGAAATAAGTCCTGGACTTTGCCGTGTTATCCCTGACAATGCCACCTATGCTTGTATTTATTTTTTACTGCTGTATTTAGAATTTTGTCTACTAGACGAACAAACTCTTTTAATTTTTCTTTGCCATTTACGGTATTGTTGTTGATGATCTCCTTCAGGATGTTCCAGCAGTGCGAGGAGCCTCGTTTCACCATCGAGCAGATCGACCTCCTCCAGAGGCTCAGGAGGACGGGAATCACACAGACGGAGGTCCTCCACGCCCTGGACACGCTGGACCACCTGGACCGCCAACATGGACACAAGCTGACCCACAAACCTCCCTACGGACCTCCCTCCTCCTCCCTGTCTTCCTCCAGCGCCGTCGTCGCCTCCTCCTCCATGACTTCCACAGCCACCCAGACAAGTTTCCCGAACAACAGACTCTCGCTGTCACCCAACAACAACTTCGACACCACCTCCCCGCCTCTCCCGATGCCGGTGGCCTCGCCTGTCACCATGGCAGCGGTGGTCCAGAACGGCCTGGTTGCAGTCACCAACGGGAAGCTGTCACCGCCCCGGTTTCCTATCAGTGTGGTTAGCGGCGGCGTGACGGGGCCAGGCTACGGGTTTGAGACCAGTGAAGAGGACATGGATATTGATGACAAGGTGGAGGACTTCATGAGGTAAGACCAGACTGGACTCATCTTAGATGAGGTTGGATCAGAGCTAGACCAGGAAGAACCAGATCAGCTGATGAATGACAAGAAGTTGAAGCAAAAAATGGTGTCACGCTTTTATAGTTGGTACACCAGAGAGTAATGACAAGTTTGTTTACCAACTGTAAAAGGTTATTCCCAGTACATTTCTTCAGTGCACAAAATTGTTTGTACTAGTTGGCAAACTCCATGCCTCGTGCATTTCCTTAGGGTGCCAAGAAACCGAACATTGTTGCTGACAGTATTAAAGCTAGGAAGACGTAAAGTTACATGCACCGACCAACTGCATTCAGAGCCTTCGGATAACAAGTAAATTGGGTACAGTTTGCTACAACCAACGGTTCCATTATATATAATTAGCATCAACATCATGATTGTGATTCCTTTTTGCAAATAAAGGGCATTAAGAGTATATTGCTGCAGCAGACGGCTGGGCTTGACGTTCGACATCTGCCTGTAGCTCACACTGAATCTGAATGATTCAAAGATTAACGCCTGCACACACACACACACACACACACACACACACACACACACACACACTGACACGTACAGTACTGCACACAGACACATACTCACCAGTGCCCCTCATCTGTAGTCTGCAGTCAGACAGCAGCAATCAGTGCGGTATTGATTCAAGGGTGTGTGAAGCTGAAATCAAAGCAGAAAAGCAGCGAATATTACAGCAGCGTCTGGCCTCTGATTCCTGCACATATTCCGCCTCAGCAGCTGCTGCCATGAATTTATATGTGTGTGGAGTTATAGCTGGTTTTAAGTGGGCACTATATGTGTAATGTCATTCTGTACTTTGTGGTAAAACAGTACACCCCCCCTCTGCTTGTAGGAGGGACAGTGCCATGATCAAAGAGGAGATTAAGTCCTTCCTGGCGAACAGGCGGATCTCCCAGGCCGTGGTCGCTCAGGTAACGGGTGAGTATTGACTTCAGCCCGGCCCACTGAATCTCCATCAGAAAGAGTTGACATGACGGCAGGCGTCCAGCCTCCTGACTATACAGATCTCGCTGTGTTTCCTCCCCCCCCATCCAGGGATCAGTCAGAGCCGGATCTCCCATTGGCTCCTCCAGCAGGGATCAGACCTCAGCGAGCAGAAGAAACGGGCCTTCTTTCGCTGGTACCAGCTGGAGAAGACCAACCCCGGTAAATCCACCCTCCACTTTGTAAAAAAACCAAAAAAAAACCCCACTGTAAAGCAAAAGAGGTAACATGTTTTTTCAAAACCAGCTGCACTGATTGCATGACCGGTAGTGCTGACTTCAATAACACACAGCTTTTATTAACGCTGACTGAGCAAAAATCAATCCATTCAGACTTAGGAGGACAATCCCTACTAGAACAGATTGGGAGGAGCTTGTTATCTGTTAAAAACATGTTGCCGACGCACATTGTCAAAGTCTCCCTGAGTGGGACCCTGGACCTCCCCAGACTGACAGCTCCAATACACCAGAGCAGAAAAGAAAATTGTACCTCAGCTCATTGGTATTCATAGCTTTGATTTCATCATTAACTAGGAGAGGTGAGTTCCTCAGTTTGGCGGAGGTGGACGGGGTTTCCAGGGTTCGGAGAGTTGCAGATAAATTGTAATCAAAGCAAAGAAAATATGTGTGTGTGTTTTTAATGGGCGTCTTGAGATGTCCCTGGTAACGGGAATAAGAGGCTGTTAACTGTTTTCCTGTGATTGAACACTGACTACATTGTGTTGAGTTGAGACCAACACAGTGGAACGTACGAAGAAATCAGTGCATTCTAGTTATCCCTGTGTTGTGGCATGGTGCCTTAATTAGAATGTCTTGACTTTAATTTAGTTCATAGGCTCGATGCTCTTAATAGGTAAATAGATAAATGTCAGGGTTTAATGGATTACTTTTTGTTCTTGCAACCTCATGATGAAGCGTACACATGCTAAAGCTACATAGCAAATTTCCAATATTCAGTAATCACCTTTCATCGTTATATTTGAGACATTTTTAGGTGGAGTAACGCTGAAAAGAAGCTGCTTGTGATTTATCATCACACCGTATGCGGAACTTGCTGAAACGCTGCCTTTGTGACTTCAGGTGCCACTCTTGCCATGCGAGCCGCCCCAATGGCCCTGGAGGAGGTAATCGACTGGCAGCAAGCCCCGCCCCCGTTCAGCTCGGCCCCCGGGGGCTTCCGTCTGCGGCGAGGGAGCAGGTTCACCTGGAGGAAGGAGTGCCTGGCTGTTATGGAGAGGTGAGGAGGAGGTGTAACAAAGTATGGTGTTCAATTGGCTTTGGGATTATAAGGTGATGAGTGTGTGTGTGTGTGTGTGTGTGTGTGTGTGTGTCTACACAGCTACTTCATTGACAACCAGTACCCCGATGAAGCAAAGAGAGAGGAGATCGCCACCGCCTGCAACGCCGTCATTCAGAAACCAGGTAGGTCAAAACATTAACGAGTGACTTGGACTGAAAGGGGAAATAGTGTAAATATCATTGCTTTGGTTTTAACAAATTAGTTTTAGTCTTTGCTTTTAGCATCTTACACAAACAAAGTTGTAAATGAGCTCTCTGGTATTGGTAGCAGCTGAGAGGAATACCTGCCATGTCAAGGAGCCACATGGTTCAAATGCAACTACATGGTTATTTCTAGATGTGAATAATGACTTGGGGGGGGGCGGGGGACAATGATTAATAGGAAACTGTTAAGTTTCCTCTGTCATGTCCATTACTTTGTATACCTAGACGCATCAGAAAGTGAAATTATGCTTGAACAACGTCCTCTTGTCAGGACTGCAAACTGGCATCCGTTTTACTTTCGTTTCGTGGCTATGGTGACTATATGTGGTCGTATGTATTTGGAGAACTGATTCGATTGTATTAGTTGCCAATCAGTCCGGATCATGACTACCAAATATTTACGGAATTTAACCCTTTAAATGCCAGTTTGTTCAAATAATGCCACTGTAGTTTTTTTTTAATGAAGGCAAAAAAACCCACCAACTTTTAATGATTTTCTGCATACTAAATGCTAGGGGGATTTTTTTTGCCGTGCCAAAATGTATGCCACATGCTTTAACACAGCCAAAGTGATGGAGAAATGGTCCCAAGTGATGCAAAGGGGTCAAACACGGTATGTTGGATAAATAAGAACTGCATTGTAAGCTAACTTGGTTCAGAAAAATAAAGCATCATCTGTCAAAGGAAGAGACTTTCTGACCAGTGAAGTTAAACAGGGTTGAATGAACCTTCAAAAACACTCACAGGGAGGGACTGAAGGAGTAGAGGAGAGAGAAGCAGAAGTGAAACTGTGTGTGTGTGTTGCAGGAAAGAAGCTGTCTGATCTGGAGAGGGTAACGTCTCTGAAGGTCTACAACTGGTTTGCCAACCGCCGCAAAGACATCAAGAGGCGCGCTAACATCGGTAATGTCCACCCCTGTCCGTCTGTGTGTGTGTACATACTCGCCAGATACTTACAAACTCAATGCGTGTTATCCCTTTAAGAGCCATATACCCGCTGTCTCTGAATAAATCAATACACACACGCACACATTAAAGAGCTTTCACTACTCAGCCCACATCCTTGTTGGATGCTCGCTGCTCTCTGTATCGCAGCCAACACTTAGATGCCATCCTGCTTGACACGGCGTTGCTATGGTATTTCACACACCTGGGCATCAGTGAGGAACACACATTCCTCTCCTGACCCCTTCTGGAAACTCGTCCCTTTTCACCAGCAGCACAGACGGGACGTTGTTCTCCTCTTTAAAAGAGCGACTTCCTTCTCTCTTACCTAGCGCGTCGTTTGAGGTCGATATGCTATGATGAGCTTTGTGTTTTTGAAGAAGCAGCCATCTTGGAGAGCCACGGCATCGAGGTTCAGAGTCCAGGCGGCCAGTCCAACAGCGACGAGGTCGACGGCAACGACTTCCCCGACCAGGTAAACCGGACGTCAATGAGTCGCAGGATGTGTTTTGCACTGAACTGAGGTGTGCAATCGAGGACCAGTGAGCCCCTGACCCCTGTTGTGAAAATAATCTTTGCTTTGAGTAACCAGTTTGAGTTTACATTTAGTCACATATTTGACATTGTTAATAACTAGCTGTGAAGAGGGGTCGCAGCATTATGGCACTATTCTTGTTGCGGTAGAATGACCTGGTTATTGTGTAACCTGTGTGTCGCTGTGTCACAGGGCTGTGAGGTGTCCTTATTTGACAAAAGAGCTTCAGCAAAGCAGTTTGGTTTCAGTCGAGCTGACCTGTCCTCTCCAACCCAGGTACAACCCGACTAAACACACACACACACACACACACACACACACACACACACACACACACACACACACACACACACACACACACACACACACACACACACACACACACACACTGCCTCCTCCCTGCATCTGCTCCACAAAGAGCTTTGGCCACGACTATCCATTCTCTTCATTTATCTTCTCCTCGCTCAGGTACCCACGCTGCTCCCTAGCTGGTTTTCCGCCATGAGTAGAGGAGCCTTGTCCGGACAGAGGGGCCCCTCTCTGATTGGCCGCTCCCTCGTGTCAGGGGCAGGCCCCCAGGCGGAAGGTTCCAGATTGACGGGCGTGTCCTGGTCTCCCCCGTCGCCCTCCCTCCAAGACGAACCCACCATTCACGGCGCACTGTCCGAGCCCCAGGACCCAATCGGTCTGGAGAAGGCAGCTGTCAATCACGTTAGCCGCGTCCTGGCCAATCAGGCCGACGGGGTGGTGTGCAGCATCGGGAATGAAATCAAGACGGAAACGCTGGACGACGACTGAGGTCATCGGCGGACATTGGAGTTGTCAGAGCAATGAATGGAGCAGTATCAGAGGTGTGTTAATATGCAAGCAGATTTTATAGGAATGTAATAAGTGAAAAAAAAAAAGACCAAAAGTCGTGTTAAGTCCAACCCTGAGATACCTCCCAACCCTACCTCCAACCACCAACCTGCTCTGCTACGCTCTTATAGGAATTACTAGTATATTATAATAATAACGATATTAATAACAATAAACTTTTATTTACTTTTATTTGCTCCCCAGCAGGCTATGGAAGGTTAAAAATGCCCAAATCAAACAAAGAAAGTGAAATAGATCATATATTCTTTTATTATGACCCATAAAAGGAAGTACACATGATGTGTAGTGTTTTTCACTTCAGTTCTATTATTGATTTGTTTGAGGCATTTTAAATCCTCCATAGAGACACGATGTATTGTGCAGGTTTCTTTAGAAGCTGCATTTTTCACCGCAGGACAACACTGTATTTGACACGGGGCGCACTGTGATCATAACACAACTGAACAGCCTCAAAAGATAAACAGAAGAGTTGGAAAGTTAAGTTCATTTTTGAAATTATGTCGCGCATTTCATCACAGTTGATTTATATTTCATATTTTTTGCTGTTGGTTCCTTCCAGTGTGAATAACAGCAGAATAAGCTCATTTTTTTTTCAAGGTCATACTTTCTGTGAGCTTATGATGATTTGAACATGTGGAAAACAGAAAGAAACAGAATGACCCACTCTAACACCCACTGCCCTGGTAGAATAAGCTCAATATATGGAAGCAAAGAAAGGAATACCTGAATGTATAATATTGAAATGTTTTACTTTAAAAACAATCTATCTGAAATTGAGTGGTTAAATACCTAGGAAGTATTTTAAGTTCTCCAACTGTTCAGCTGTGCAGGTTTTTCATCTGAACTCCATTCATGCATCACCTGACTGACAGAACGTCGCCTGATAGGCCGGATTCCATCTAGGATTCACTGCTTATCC
This sequence comes from Anoplopoma fimbria, assembly GCF_027596085.1. Taxonomy (NCBI): domain Eukaryota; kingdom Metazoa; phylum Chordata; class Actinopteri; order Perciformes; family Anoplopomatidae; genus Anoplopoma; species Anoplopoma fimbria. Next base: position 25,508,292 of record NC_072450.1, read on the forward strand.
TCTTGTCCCAAACATTTTTTTTGTTCAGAAAATAAATTTAGTTGAGCAACTTCAAATAAATCTGATGACCAAAGAAACAAAAATTGAAGGGTTCTCAAAATTCAAGTGTTAAAAACTTAAAAAATTGTAAAGAGTATTTCAAACCACAATAATAGGTAGTTATGTAGATAAAATATTATAAACATACTATAAATTCAGCAGTACTTTAATACCAGGTATTCAGTAGAGATTTCACTTTTAGGCATTCAGTTGCTTATTAAACTTAATCATCATGTCCTCTCTTTGCTTCCATTTTAATAACAAGTAATACAAAAAAGTCATTCAATACATAACTGCATACAGATTTGTATGAGAACTAGAAACCCAGACGTCCAGGTGACCGGGTGTTATTCATTTGTGGTCTGGCATAATAAATTATTACTGTTGGATGATCTATAACCAATATAGATCAGTCATTTTGGAGGTATTCAACAGTGTAATGACACTGTTTAGCTACTACAGATTAAAGTGTAAAGTGAATACATACATAAACTAAACATGTATTTATGCATATACAGTATGTTATATAAACCGTGGGGTATATATACATATATATATATGTATATGTGTGTACCCTGATCCATTTCTATTTACAGTATATAGACATATTCTCGTCAAATGAGAGAAAGCGTTAGTATGAGTCTGTCTTGTTGGTGAAAGGTGAGTGACGCATTAGCCAAAGTATTACGTTTTTAATTTTGCGTATTTTCCCGAGTGTGTGCGTGTGATAGTCATGGATTGAGCTATGTGTTTAGAGATATGCTAATCAAAGATGCATCAGATGTGTCAAATTATTGCAAAGTAAATTAATTTCCTTTTTAGGCATATCCGTTTGTGCTTGATATGCCATGTGTTCTAAACACATGTTGTCCAGTTTAAATCGTATTTTCATTTAAAATGACACTTTATTGGATCAATATCATGGTGCTTAGAGTCCCTGCTGTTTTAAACATTCGATTGATCAGTATGAATGACTGACAGACCAGAGAGGCAGTAGGAAGAGAGGATGATTTGGGAAACTGACTGAGTTGGATTCCCACAGCGAGAAGTGTTCTTTGGAAAAGAACAAATAAACTATACAATTCAAGAAATATGTATCCAAGTACAGCCATTGTAGAAGTCTTTTTCTGAATTTTTGTTCATCTCCAGCCAAACAAGGAATTATTTTTACTACTTACTTACATACTTAACCGAAGTCTGAAACTAATTGGATCGTTAAATTTTAAAGAGGTCTACAAACATCTTACCACGTGCTCATTCCCTAGCTTATGAGCAAACAGTCTTAGCTTATGTTATACACGCCACTATATTTGTCTTCCAAACATGCTGCTCTCTTTGAGCTCTGTTTTTGCTGCCACCAAACCCTGAAGAAAATATCTGTCTCTTTAGCTGCCAAATGCTCCTCTATGTTCACCAGCTAACGTTAGTTGCTAACTTTGTTAGTTTGCTGTTTGGTGCTGTGCAGATAGTGTACAGTGGTTTTATTGGAGCTTTTCACTGAAAACTCACGAAAGCTATATTGAGAGTCGAGTTCGTGGGCTTGACAACCAAAACAATGAGCTAAAAATAGGTAGTTGTACAAGACATTTCATTCAATCTTGCGAAAACAAAATTAACTCACCAAGCTGTCTGCCCGCCTAGCAGCGGCTGAGCTGCGGCAATGTTCAGCAGTGTGCGTACTGGTAGTTTCGTTAGCCGTTAGCAGCTAGCCAAAAACACTGTCCAAAACAACAGAAGTGGGCTGGTACAGCAGTGTGTGTACAGGTAGTTCTGTGAACTGTAAGCCAAACACAACGCAGTAGTTATTGAGGAGTCAAAAATGTCATGTCTGCTGCAACTCAATGTGAGATTAGCCATGGACAGACAAAGAGGTGCACACTAACTCACTAGCTCACGGATGAATGCGACCGAAAACAAAACTAAGTGCAGCTTTAATTGATCAGGTTCTAATTTAAATACTACATTTTAACAACACGGTAAGTTAACGTTGAAATTCGTTGTAGAAATTCTATCACACATTGGAAACCTCCTTCTGTTGGCGTGAGTGTAGATAGCTTGTACTTTACTGTATCTTTTTACCTTTTTGTGACAAATTAACATTTGCCACTGAACACTTTCTCACTACTTAAAGAGTAAATAATCCTGGAGTTTTGGCGTCAGTTACGAGGTGATCCAGCCATCCAGAATAATTTCAGTAATATTTTTTTCCGACACATGATATGTATCGAATGGTTTTAAGTTGAAGTGCCTTATTTATTTCCTGTGTATTAACACAGGATCATTGCGTGAAGAAGGACCTCCACAATGGCTGTACATTCATCACTGTACTAGAAACCAATGCAAGAAAGAACATGGTGTTCTGTAACGGCCAACACTAAGTGGCCTCATTCAAACCGGTTCATCATTGTTCATCACCAGGTGCTTTACAGGCTAAGCTACTAGTTCAGAGTTTAAAAAGCTCAACACAAATACCTCACTTTACCCCGCTCAGCTATAAGCTACACCCCGCAGGTTCCTCCGCAGCTGCTTCAATGTGAATCAAAGTTTAGACAGTCAAGAGTGAAAGTAACTGTAGAGCCAATTTATTCAGAGGAGACTGGCGGCAAACTGTGAGGAGGCTGTAAAGACGATTCACCGGCTGATCTGGCATCAGAAATGTCAGCGTCCTCTAAAAGGGAAATTCCTTCTTGAACTTGAGCCAATACATTTTAAGTTTGAACATAAAGGGAAATTCCACTCCAAAAATAGAATTTATTATTCCTGCTTCCACCAAGTCCAAGAAATACTTATAATAATACCTATGATATTATATATGAGAAAATGTTTCCCTCATGCTGGTGGAATACTAACACAACCCGTCAGTGTTGGTCTCAGATTGAACGTCTTTGAGAATTAAAAGTTTTGTGGTGGATTGTCTCATTAATTGTACGGCAGCACAGCTGTCCCAGATGTCTTTTGCTTTAAGCGTTTGTAAAACTCTGTCATCATTAGTCGGTGATGTACCTTTCTGTCATCTGTTTGAATTATTTACACCAAAATATCAACATATTCTTCTAACAAAGGGTTAGAAAATGTATTTTTTTTCTTCTTTTTTTAAATCTGCCAAGCAGAAGCCTTTCTAAGGTGAATCTATGGGTTCATTTATGACAATGTGTTGTTTTGAGATTATTTCAGGTTTTTAAACCATTTCAGTTGCTGCCTTCACGATCCTCTCATGAAGTTGTACTTTTGTGATCTGAAGTAGCACATTAATATGATATGAAAAATGAGTTTTTTTGTGTCATTTTAAGTTATTTTAGAGCCAAACAATCTGAAAGGAAAAAGAAATGAAAAACATAAGAGAATTCAAATTCGTCCAAAAAATTTGAAAACACGTCGACCATAATGAGAAACCAAAAAATACAAAAGCAAACTTCCGATTTATTTATCTTGTTTCTCGTTTACAGTCAACATTCCCTTTGATTGGTCTGAATATTTCACTTTTCTTTCAGTTTTTGACCCTAAACTGGCTCCATACTTTTTTTTTTTTTTTTTTTTTTTTTTTACATGTGTTTTAAAGTGTTTATTCTCATTATAATCAACTTGGAATGCATCGTGAGTCAAAGTGATCATGAAATAGAAACACAGCAAATACCTTTTTTTTTTTTCTCAATAAACATGACCTTTGCTCTTCCAGTTAGATTCAGCACTTTGTTTGACAGTGCTGATGGCAACATGTTGCATCTCTTCATTGCTTTAAATGCAGTTGTATCACCTGCCTTTAGCCCTCTGTTGCCTTGCTGTACTGTTTAGTTTAAATGGATGAGCTTCCATTCGTTGGTTCCTCCCAGGAAAGAAAAAAAAAAAAAAAAAAGCATCATGTCTGGCATTGACTCTATCTTGATCACATTTGTCTTTCTCCTGCCAAGTCCAACTTCCTCCGGCAATATCCCCATCCCTCTACACAGACAGTGCAGTGAATATTTGTCCTAACCACACGGTTTGGATTGGCACAGTTTTAGCGTGACAACATTAGGGTGCAGGTCGATGAAGGTGTTAATGGGGTTGCAGAGGATCTTGATCTGCCGTGTGAACAAATAGAAAGGTTTCAGTTAGTTCTGGCCTCAGGACTGAATGTTGCCGTTGTGCGTCAATGTTGTGAATACTCAAGATACCGTATGACATTTGCAGAGTTGTGTCCCGAAATGCTGTTTTTATTTAGGTGAAAAAAAACATTCATGCATTCATCATAAAATGTAGATGTTCCAGTCTTAATGTCCTCCCTGAATCAGCCAATGACTGTAAATAAATACTAGTTTAAAACAATGGTTCAAACATTTTATCAGTCATGTAAGAAAAGCAAACTTCTGAGTGGTTTCTATTTCATTTTGGCAATAAAATATTCAATATATCTCTATAGAATGAAAAATATCAAACCTCAGCAGGATGTTTGTTGAATCACTTTGACTTGATTTTTATCCCCTCGTTTGTTTTCTATTTCAAGATTTAGTGCCTTTTTTGGACGGTAGACTGTTCTGTAATCGCTATGTAGAAAATCTACATATGCCTTTTGTTACTTTTTCATCTGTTGGAAAAACCTAATTTGTTATTTTTAAGGTGTTTTTATTGATATTCTATTTACAAGGGAATAAAACGTGATCCGAGTCCATGCAGTGTGTCTTGGTTTGTTTTGTCTGATTGACTTTGTGTGCGTGTGCAGTTAACACAGCGAGGGCCGGCTGCTACCGCGTACTGTAAATGTGTATAAGTACTGTAAAGTGTCAGTGAATGCTCAATTTCACATCTAACTTTCGTTGTCAAACAATAAATATTCATAGCTAAAGAAGAAACAGTTACGTTTTTTGAAAAAGAAAACATCAAGAGCTGACGCGGAGCACATTTGAACATATGTGAAATACCCCGAACGGTTAAACCAATCCCAAATCATGGTCCACTGACTATTTTTGTTTTTGTTGCTTGAGCTTTCAACTGTATCGCCTGTTTTTGGTGGACGGGGTTCTCAGGACGACACGGTCCCGAGCTCGTCAACAGATCCATCTCCATGACAACTGAGCAAACTTCATCCGCTGATGAAGACAAAGCGGAAACATTGAAAGCTCTGGGAAAAAATGTTAGTAAGTGGACCATGAGTTGGAACTGTTTTGTTACAATTTAGTCGGTTTAAGTTAATTGAGCCAGATTTGTTTTAACTAATACTGTCACAGTACCTTATTAAAATAATATTTTGTAGATCTTAAAAAAATAAAAGCACAACTAAACATCAGTTACTACTTATATATACCTACTAATTCAAGTTCTCACTTTGTCAGTTTTATGTTAAGTAACACTCATAACACTACATGCTCGGCACATTTCTTTAAACATTAAATCCTTTTGGTACAAATAAAGACCAAATACTCTTTTAATCTTCCTTTCTTTATTTTTTCTTACCAGATTACGGTTCAGATGATAAAAAAAAAAAAATTATAAATGTATTATAATACATGTTTATTCTTTGGATTGCAGCATAGAATTACATAAAACAATTAAATTAATCAAAACCCAAACTTGTGCTCAGATTTGTCTTTTTATAAGTCTTAATATGCGCATATATACACACATACATACACAGAACGACCACTCACACTTACAAATGACACATCAAGGCAAACCCGCCGCCACAGAATCAACAGTAGCAACAGATCATTGATAATGATTAGTCAGGATGATATAGTAACACTGTCGACCAGGCCGAGGCCGCGTTAAACCCACGACGGATTATTCAAACAGTTGAATGTGGGAACGGTTTCTGGAGGGTCTTCTCTGCAGGAGGAACATGACTTAGCAAGCACCAAGCCCTCTGCTTAAGTTCCTATTAGCCTCCCATTATTACTCAGCTTAGTTAAATATGGCTGCTGGTACCGAGGAAATTGAAATGCAACATTGCACGGATACCAACTGCCTTTAAAAAATGCACCAAGACGAGAAGTCGTATCGGAATTATTTTTTTTCCTGGAATTCCGGCTGTTGAAATAATCGGTTATTGCAAAAATCAAACAAAACTAAAATAACCCGCGTCGCCTGACAGCCACGTATTGCTCGTTTGTGTGGTTTATTCTAATACGTGAGAACACACAGAGTGGAGGCAGCCAGTTCAGTAGGGAAGCAGGTTACAACTCTTGTCAGCTAAAAAAAAAAAGAAAAAAAAAGGCCCTTAGGGTAGAAGTTGGCAGAACACTCTGGAGAGGTGAGAAAGAGGTAGTAAAAAAACACTCACTACCAAGGCAGGAAAATGTGTTGTAGTGCCTGTCAAATACAGAAAAAAATGTAAATATCAAGCCAACTACTTTACTGCAGGTAAAATGTTTTTAAAAACAGAACACCGCCTCAGATCTGGTGATGATCCAAGGCAGTCCGAAGCCGGCACTGCTGTAGGGCAGTGGTTGGTAGTAAATCCACTGATTTTGATGATTTTATGGTGGTATATAAAATTCCCTGTGTGGAAGTCAGGCCCCTCCAGCAAGGCAGTAATACAGGAGCTTAAATCTGTGAAAGAATGATTCTGAGATCCCTTTGATGTCTTTAAAACGGGAGAGCAGTGGTGACCAAATGAAGATAAAGTTACTTAAAAAACGTAACCCAGAATAGTTTCATATAATTTTGGAATGATCCGGTTAAACAATAAGGTTTATAGTACAGCAGTGATTTGTGTTTATTTGGAGAGCTGGGATTGTTCCTGCTAAAAAGCAGTCTGGCTCCAGGCTGAAGGCCACAGTGAGGGGGACGTGTTGCTCCAGACCGCTTATCCAACAGAGCGACAGGAAATGCAACAGGAGGTGAATGCAACGAAGATATGGGAGCGAAACAGAAGCATTTTACACAAGAACAGAAAGCAACAAAAAGAGAAACGATAAAAAAGAAAAAACATTCTGAGGGGCTTATGTTTCAAACCGATAAATATGAATATGCTTGGACACAAATCGCATCAATCCAAATTGAGCTGGATGTGGTTCCTACAGTCATATAAATAACACTTCTGGCTTTGCTCTAATCTCTACAGTGGCAGACATGGAGGCCACTGAATTACAAGTTACAACATCAAATCCATTCTGAGCATAACAGTTATCTCGAACGCTAGTTTTCCTCTTTACAGTTCATTTTTTAAATGGCTGCCGAGCATCAGGCAGCACTCAAGCTGCACTCAAGCTGCACTTTCTCTTTCTGCCAGCGTCACACTTAATCTGATAAAGTAATGCACATATGACGCTGCAAAAAAATCTGTGAGCTATAGAGACGTGTTTTTGCTCTGCTGTCACGTGAAATAATAGCTCTCCGTTTAATAAATAGTCTTATTTGTGATTATAATGTAGTTGAGCAGTGAGTGATTGAATATGGCTGAAGAATATTGAATTGAAAGCAGAAAACTTAGAACAATTTCTGTACAATTAAAAGAACTTGAGAACTCTGCATCATGACATTAGATCAGGTTGTATTTTCCTTCTACATATACAAGTGTACCCAAAATGAACTCTTCCATTCCCTCTGGGGTGGGGGTTTGGAGGGGTGGGGGGGGTTTTTGTGCAAATGAACTGAAGCGTCGTCGATATGAAAACAGTGTGTGGGAGAAACACGTTCACATGGTTTCTGAGGCACAAACACGTACAAGGGACATCAAGAAGCCTGAAGTGATCTCAAAACCCCCCTAGAACAATGCCGCGAGGCCAAGGCCAGGACGGGAAAGTCCACCAGCCACAGAGACCGGGGGCGGCGGGGGGGATTTAGAATCCATCAAGAGAGAATTTGGTTGCCCCGCAGCTGAAGTCCTAAGGTTATTAAGGAAAGTGGCAGCTGGTGGTCATTTCTCGTCTTGGCGAGAACTCGCAGACATAACTGAATCAGAGCCAGGTCCGCCCAACATTCACACGCAGTCAGACACACAGAAGAATACACACGCTAAAACTGTACTCTCTTCCTTCATTATTACCACATGACTGTTATGAACCACGATATTATAAAATGAACACGAGTCCAACCTACAAACCACTTCACAATTTGCCAACTTATAACATACCAGACAGCCACCAAAATAGTAACCAACCAACCAACCAACCGACCGACCGACCGACCAACCAACCAGAGGACTCCAGGGTCCCGGGCTTTAAGGCCAGATAATAAATACACAGATTATAACTAGACTATGCTGATATATATATATATATATTTTGTCTCCTCTCCCAACATTACACTTCCTCTTCAAAGCTCCATGCAGGCGTGATTTGTCACCCAGAAAATATTCCATCCGTTTACTCACAGCTCATCTTCAAGGCTCACACGATCAAAGTGCCTCATTTTTAGGATTTTTTTTTTTTTTAACCGCTTCATATTAAAAAATATATATCGGCTGCTTAACCAAAGCGCTGACTTTAGTTTCTCCTCTTGGATTAAAAAAAGAAAAGAAAACAAGACTACTGGAATCCCAATCTCTTATACAGTAATAGATACAGAGTGTTAGATAAATCGACCGATCCATTTACAGGTAGATTTACAATGCTAATAGCAGCAATTTTCATGGAATCATTTGTGCAATATTCATCAAAAAGAAAAAGGCGTTTATCAATTTTCATGCGATAAATGCATGTATACAAGCATTTAAATATAAATAGTTAATTCAGGCCTCTCGAATTAAGAAGACGCATGATAAAACATGTTTCCATTAAAGATCATGATGGTGCTTGAAAATACTGAGTGCGTTAACATGCGCGTAGTATCCAGATTATATGTTCATAAGTGTGCATCATCGCAACAGAAATCTGTATCGACTCCTTTGTATACATGGGTGTCACCATAGAAACCGCATATTATAATAGCATATTCAGGTTTATCATCAGGATATGAACTTAGAATAGCTGTTGTTAATAAAGACATGGTACTAAAGTAAGCAGTGATGCTGATCACGATGATGATGAAATATTACTTTTCCATCATCATATCGACCAATCAGAACATGCCTTTTTCTCACTTGGTGAGACAGCATCGCTCCGACTCAGAACGACTCAAACCAAACCCTTTACTCTGACCTTAAATTAGTTTAGAAAAAGGGGCACCACCCTTCTCAGACTTTATAAGAGAAGACATTATATAACTGTTTTCACAGGCTGGTAGTTCATGTGTAACATTAGAGGAGTGCCCCTTTAATTTATGGAAAAGTACTAGCCGCACATGTGTAGTCTGTGTCCACGTTCTTCATGAATTGATGCTAAACATAAACTATGACACTCATGTGCTGTGATGTACTGCTAATGCTTTCCCACAAATGAACACACAGAGAATAAGGACACTGTCAAATGTAAAGAGTCTCTCTGGAATGTGATGTTCAATAAGAAAAATAAATTTGAAATAATCCCAAAGTCTGCCACATCATTTAGCATTTTCCCCCAACAGACGTGGCAGGAATGTCCAGTCAGGACTGCTCCTGTTTAAAACACTCGTTCTCCCAGTTATTCTTCTCCCGTTTAGAAATAAATGAAAAAAAACACACAAGAGTCTTTTAAAAACAGATGAAATGCAGAGGAGCAAATCGATTCTCATCCCAATGCGTCAAATACCCAAGAAGAGCTTCTGCGTGTCTATATCACTTTCTTCCCCTCAACACATACACATGCCTATCTAGTCCCACCGACCACACCGGAGTACTGCAGCGCCCCCTGGTGTCCAAACGACAGTCACAGAGGATTCAAGAAGAGACATCCAGATAGAGAATATACTCCAGATTAAGGTCATCCACAACCATTTTCACTTTACTAGTTGGTTCGAGGAATCCGTTAACGCTCGTCTGTCTGCCTGTCTCACTGCACTGCGACCACAGACACGTTCTGCTCACTTACAGATGCTTCTTATCCAACGTCTCCAGTGCAAAATCGACTTTTTAAAGCCTCCCATTACTAGCAACTTGCTCCCATAGTGGCTTTGTCCAACTAAGGACACGTCTTTTCCTGCTTAACACACATAGTCTTCAACACCGACACGACCACAACAATAGGAACTTATTTGTGCACACAGGGCAACACTGTACAACATTTACAACCACACACACACTTCCTTGTCCTTTCCCCTCTGCGGTCCCTGAGATCACCTCACACTTAGCACAAGGCATTCTCTTAAACACAAACACAGCTGACAAAAATTAAATAAAAGAGAAAAAATACAACTGCAAACCAAGCCGTGGTGAAGGCACATTCTGGGAGGATCCATCTTCAAAAGAAAAAGGAGTCCAGGAGGAGGAGACGAGTCTCAGACAATGAGTCAAAGTGTTCAGTTTGGAGACGAAAGGAGTTCGGGGGTGCGGCAGCCGGAGCAGAGGATTCTGGGACATACGGTCTCAGGGCTAGCAGGTAGAGACATCATATCCAGGGATGCAAACACACAGTATGATACATTGTAGCACAGTATGACTGGTTTGACTCTCTGACCCCTAATTTAAATAAAATAGTCAAACAAATTAATTTGATCCATTTTTGTTTCCCCATTCACGAAAGCACATGATAGTTAGACTTGAAAGGAGGAAAAAAATGCAAAAGAAACACAAAAAAATCTATTAATTATTTAAAGAAGCTATGACTATTATTAATAACTAATTGTGAATAAAAAAAGGCAAATAATAATAAAAATAATAGCCAGCGTCCAAGTAGAAAAGAGGAAGCCTTTTCATTCTTGAAGTGTTTTAAAAGTTTTAAATGTTCTCTCAGATGTGAACTGGGATCAGAAAAGTGACTCGTGACCAGTTTGCATCCCTGTATATCAGCTAATGTTTTGCTGTAGCCGCAGAGCTCCGACAGTCCGGGTACGACAGAGTCTGCACTGACTTCCGTTCACTCTCAGCAGTCTTCCCATTGACCGCCATTCACTTAGCATTATCTTCTCACATGATAAATAGTCCTTCCCAGGACTTGTATATACTCTGCATAGTCTTTCATCAACTTCCTTGCATTCGTTCTGAATGCTCTCTTCATTGTGTTTATTCTACTTCCATCCATTACCTGTGAATGGATGTAGTGGGTGTAGTTTCAAACAAGAGGAGGGGAGGCAGTGTGTCAGTTCTGATGTTTGAGCCTGTTGCATAGCTGGGAGGAGAGGAAGAGAGGAAGAGGAGGAGGAGGGCTGTGGGGAGTTCATCTCTCCCATCCAGCTCCTACTTTCCCTGTCTCAACTGCTCCAGGACTTGCGGTTCTCCCCCCGGCGGGAAACAATGGCTTCTCCTCGCAACACGGGGACATGGGCGGGAGCAGGGAAGTCTCCCGTGCGCGGCTGGTCCGATCGCGGCAGGACAGCCGGTCCGGGCGAACCAGCACCCCGTAACCCGGTTTACAGTGGAAATACCGATGACCTCCGACTGAACCGTCATTTTTACCTGTAGGGAGAAGAAAGAAAAAAAAAGAAGGTCATCAGGGCCAGTCGGACGTCATTCAGAGGTATACTGTGGTCAGCTCCAACCAATCAAAGGGAGTACATTAACAGGTCATTCAGAAAGTATGTGGAATATTACAAAACTACAGTATATTATTTTACTCTGCCATAACCGGATGCTTGAGGAAGTGTGTAGCGACCCTTTAATTGTGTACTTACCTATAGGGGTGTCCAGCTCCACCCCCACCCACACTCCATCAGCGAACTGCGTCATTCCCACGTAACGCACTGTCCCGGCCTTATTGCTTCCTACTGTAACATACGCCCCTTCTGTCAGCCAATCAGGCAGTACGTCGTCATGGCTGCGCTCGTCATCGTCCATTAAGATCTCCAGCCTCTCAAAGCCCCCTCCTCCTTCTCCTCCTCCTCCTCCTCCTGAGTTGACCAGCTTGTGTTCAGAGAAGGAGTTTTCTGCAGCGACGTTGTTGTGATTGGCTGAGCTGTGTGAAGCGGGTGGAGCGACGGCGGCCATCTTGGTGCCACACTGAGAAGGAGAGGTTACAACATCGTTCCTGTCAGCACCCTGCTGCTGGGGGTTTGTGGGTAACGCGCTCTCGGCAGCCAGGAGGGAGGTAGACGAGGACGAGGGTTGGAGGACGTCAGACAGGGTTACCGTAGAAACACTACTGGAGAAGTAGCCGCTTGATGACTGGCTGAGGGGGCTGAGGGGGGTGATGTCATGCGGGTCATGCACAGGAAGAGGAGGGACCTCTGGGAACTCTGCCCGTCTGTCTTTGGCTGGGGGCCGTAGAACAGCAGTCTACAGGAAACCAACGGTTGCCACGGGAACAGAGGGACAGGCGAGAGCATGCAAGGCAAAACAACAGAACAAAAATCATCAATGACATCAACTTCCCCAAAAATGTCACAGTCACCCTTTGGACCAATCAGGTGCTCTTAAATCCAGCGTTTGTAATGTGCAGAATGAAGACAGCACAAATAACGCAGTCGCCCAGATCAGGGACCAAAAAGGAAGCAGGACAGGAAGTTCATAAGACGTGAGTATTCCCAGAGAGAGGGGGCCTAAGTAAAATATACTTTTGGCTGCTTCACTGGAAGTATATGATCCAGTCTATCTGGAGTTTGTCCCAAATTGTGGATACAAATACAGGATTATCTGAGGCTCTGCTGCCTTACCGTCTCTGCCAGCCCCCCATGATAAATAGCTGCAGCGACCCTTTAACGTGATGGCAGTAGATCATTTAATGTCCAGAGTGAACCCCAGATTACAAACGCTATCAGTGCTGTGCTGCTTGAATATGACTGGGTATTAGATTGAGAAAAACTGCACTGCTTATTCACAGACCAATTATTTGATCCAATCCACAAATGCACAAAACACAACCCATATTAATCAAATCCAAATGTTACAATAATCACTATCTGAAGATCAAACGAGAGAAACTTGCAGAGTGGAAGGTGAACCATTCTCACCGTCTCAGCTTTGACTCGATTGTCGTCCCCTCCTGATGTCATGATGCGAGGAACATGCTGCCGAGTAACAACAAACAAGGTCATGACATGACAACGCATGCATACGTTTGCATTCCTGTACACTCACCTCGCTGCCAGAGCTTGACATTTTTGAACCAGTTTAGCATAAATTTACTAATAATTAAATACTGTAATAATAATAATTTTGATTGACTCTATTCCCTCAGCGAGGCTCCCTGGAATTCAACCATCCACCCAGTAAAACAAAGCACTGCGCTGTGCTGACCTGCTGGTTTTGCGGCGACGGTCTCAGCTCCTTCTTTTCGTCGCGCGCTGGAAACAGAGACTTGAGCAGTTTGGGCATCTGAGGAACCAGCGCCTTAACTGAAAGATAAGAGGCAGCAAGTCCTGAACGACCTGGGGGAGGGGGTTGAGGAGGAGGAGGAGGAGGAGGAGGAGGAGGAAAGGAGCAAAGAAAGAGGAGCAGGTGTGGGAGGTAGAGGAGGTGTGAAAGATTAAGACCAGAAAGTTGAAAGCGGGTCCGGGAAATGCCAAAAAAAAAAAACAGAACAGTGATAGACTGACAGAAGAAGCCCTCAGCCTGCAATTAGGCACACTGATGGTTGATTTAGCAATTACAATGTGATTACAAAAAACAAACTACTACTAAAAATATTAATTCGGTTCAATTTTGTGAACCGAATTAATCTAAAACACGTCACAATAACATGAATTCTGAAATGGACAAGAAATCACTATGAGACAGAAATAATCAGATTGATCCGAGCAGTTGATTACACTGAAAAGCTTTTGTTAATGAATATGAGGAGAGAGGAGAAAGAAGTTCACAGCACTGCATTAGGCCAAGACGGTTACAGAAATGGATGTAAGCAACACCAAAAGGAGCAGGTGGGAAGAGACAACTCATCTTACACATCACAACATTTAGACCCAGCATTTAGGTACATAAATGACACGATGATATTTTTTGGCAACATCAAACGCAAGCAGTGAAGTCTCATGATTAAGATCAAAGTCTTATGCACGTAGTAGAAATGGATGAACCCGTTTAGGAGAGAAGAAGGATGGAAGAACTGGTAGGAGATGGAAAAGTTTGGGGGGGTGTGGAGGAAAAGTGACAAGAGATGTATGGTAGAGAAGAGAGTAGAGGTAGAGGGAGTAAAGGGAGGAGGTCTACCTTGCTCTGGCTCCTGGTTCTGAGGAGGCGACATGCCGAAGGGAGTCGGGGATGAATTCGGAGAGGTGGAGTAGGTGGAAGGGGAAGAGGCGGGCCGGGGGAGGGTCCGGTAGAACTGAGAGGGCATGAAGATATCCTGCTGACTCTCCCATCGCCCCTGAGAAACAAAGAGAGATGATAGGAAAAGAATGAAACATGGCGTCAGAGCTACCAGTTTGTCAACGCTACATATGAACAGATCGTTACACAACATCAAGTTTTCACATTTGCTAGTTTAAACAGTAAGTGGCTGGTAGGTTTTGTGTGTTAGTTAAATCAGACCAGCCGCTGTTGAGAACAGTCAACATGTAGGCAAGAAGCAAAAACTGTGTTACCTTGTCCTCCAGGCAGCTTGTGGACAGGTCTTGTCTACTTCCAGACAGCTGAGGACGGATGGACAGAGACAGAGAGTATATTAAGTGATATCATATTATATTGTCCTATTTTGCATCGTGCAGTGCATTATAATGGCATAATATTAATATATTTATAAATAGATTATAATATATTTGTGTTTTACCCTGTGGACAGAAGGAGAACTGATGCTCCGTCTGTTGCTCTTCCCTCTGCTGGTCAGTTGCTCCTTCACTGCCACCTCCTAAAAACACACACAGCACATTTCAACATATTAGAAAGTGCTCAATCGAAAAGGTCAAAGTGTAAAAAGAAATTAAAACCTTAGAAAAATGTATAATAAAGCAAGCCATTTGTCTTCTAGGCTGCTGTGTGTTAGAACACTACATGTTAGATCAATAGATCTGTAGAGACTGTATCTCTAGCAGTTTCTTCACATTACCTGTCTGAGTCTATCCAGAGTCAGGATGTTCTCCAGACTGAGGACACTGCGGAGGTATTTCTCAATTGCGGCCTCCTCATCAGCTGACTGGCTGTTGTGTGCGCTGGCGGCGAGGTTGGCCAGCATCTCCCTGTCCTCTGAACCCGGGGCGTCCTGAAGGGACAAAAACATCAGAAAATGTTTTTGTTTGATAATCCACCCAGCTGAACGTTTCTTAGACAACACTAAATGCCTTTGATCTTCCCCCTGGCCTCACCCCGGGGATGTTGGAGACCACCTCGAAGGTGACCCCACAGCCAGGTATGGTGCTGCGGGTGGACATCCTTTTGAGAAAGTTGTGTGCGAAACCCTGGCGTCCCGGGTTAACGTTGACGCAGATCCTCTTCCTCAGGACCAGCTGCATGTCGGCGGGGTGGCTGAGCTGAACCACCACTCGAACCGTCAGGTAAACCCGATGCTCCAGCCACGCCCCCCCACGACTGAGCTGGGGACACTCGTGGACGGTAGAGTCCCATGATGCCTCTGCTTTAACCTGCAGGGTTCGCAAAACACACTTGGTTAATGACACAGTTTCCTAAGTGGACTTCCATGGAAAAAATACCTTAAGTGGGTCCCTCATCCTCACCTCTCCATCGTAGTGTTTGACGATCTGTAGGTCAAAGAAGTCGTCCTCGTCCTCTCCAATCAGGGTGGCGTCCCAACCTCCGGCCTCAGGAACCTCAAACTGCTCTTGAGAGCTGAGGTCATCAGCTGGGGGAAAAACAACCAGAAAAAAAACATTGCAAATCAGCCGGCGAGTAGAAAATCATGTAAGCAGTCATATATTATTTAGCAAAGACGTGACATACGTTTGAGGTTCAGGAAGAGGACAGGAGTATGAGTCTCCATGCCCGGCAGAGGAACCCTGTGAACAAACAAGCGATACACACTGGGATCAACACATAAACATGACCGTGCCTTACAAAAGTAAAGTTGAGGGCGGCCACCACAAGGAAATATTAATCAACTCAAATGAGAGATGTGCACGTATCCTGCCGTGTGTCATACCATTCAGCAGGTGCTCCAGGAATGCCGCTGCCAGCAGAGGGCACCATGACAGCGTTTCTCTCCTCCGTCAGAGTCAAGCGCCACTCCAGCAGCTGGGCCTCCCTCTCCATGTCATCCTCTGTCTTTTCTGTGCACACAACAACGCCCACACATTTAACACTTCCTACGCTGAAAACCACCAAACAAGCCAAAGAGAGGGCAGATTTTGAAATGCGGAAGCGTGTTTTGATGAATGCTTGTATACACATTGTGTGTGTGTATATATGTTACCTGCTTTGCTGACCAGGCTCTGCAGGTGCTGGTCGAGGTATTCCTGTCTCTTGGTGAGAGCAGCTAACCACTGGCGCCGCAAACGTTCCAGGTCTCTTTCCTGCACAACAAAGCAGTCAGTTAGTCATCTTTGGCTTCAGTTCACTTGTAAGTTACTTATTTAAAAAAGGCAAACGCCTGTGGACAAAGCTGTATTCAGATGATCTACCTGATAACTGTCCATCTCATCTCCTTCCAGGTCTGCTGCTGTGTTTTGGATCTCCACACAACCCACTGACACTGCAAGCAGTATTTCTGCTATCAGAGGCATGGTGCCCGAGTCCTGAACCGAACGCACGTCCACCTGGATTCGCCTGGACTGACCCTGAGGATGAGGAGGAGGAGCAAGACACAGACGTTCAGAAAATATTTAGAATCTGGCTTTTCAGCTGAGGTTTGCTAGTTCCGCCTGCTGCGATCCGGTTGACTGTGGTTGCGTTAGGGCTTTCCCTCTACCTGGCGAAGCTGGAAGATTCCCCCGGTCCGCACATCTCTAGCAGGAACCACTTCCACTGGGACAAAGTCTCCGTTCTCGTTTATCTCCAGGATTTGAAGCCACAGCTCCAGGCGACGGGTCACCTCGCTCCACCTACAAAAACAAACATCATCAGCACATCTGGGCAACACCAGCGCATCGGATTTTCATCAGTCACTGCAGAGCAAAGGGAAAGCAAAGACTGTCTACCTGTCTCGTAGTGTGCGCGTCTTGGCCTGGATGATGCTGAGGTCCCACAGGGCGGGGTTTCTTCCTGCATCAGCCTGTCTGTGTCCAAATACCTCGATGGCTACTGCCCCTTCAGTCAGGTATTCTATGAAATCCTCCGACACCGACACTGCCACCTCCTACAGGACCAAAGAAAGATCAGTCTTACACCAACAACTCATAACTCACCAGTACCCCCACACCACCTTTTTATATAAATAATGGCTTTCCATCTCCCTATGTGTCAGTTTAATACAATAACCATTGTTGTCGTCCCCATCCTCCCTCCCATTCTTCACCTTGCAGCTGTCAAACACCACCATGCAGTGTGGGTCCTTGGTGCTGGGCTCCGAGGACCCTGGGTCTACTTCAGGAGCCACGATGATGGGCTCAGGCTGGTCCCAGAATGAATACTGACAGAAGACGAAGTTGGACAGGTACTGGGGAAGACCAGTGGCCTGCAGGATCTTAATCTGTAGAGAAGACACGGGTCAAAAGTCATTTTAAAACAACAAAATGCTCGTTCAGTTAAGTCAATGCCTTGCTGAATAAGCAACATGAAGGTAGAATTTATTGCAGGACTGTGCAGGTCCTCCTGGAAGGATTTGAAACTACGGTCTGAATACCACAGATAGTGAACTTCTCTCTGATGATCCGTCTGTCTTACCATGCAGACCAGTTTGCGATCCTGCACTTCAGTGTCTTGGTTGTTGTCGGGTTCATCTCCTCCGGCCATGTTGTCCTCTAATCCCCCTCCAACCCTCACCACCTCCACATGAAGACGCCCTGCCACCTGATCACAGGAGAAGAGATGGAAAAACATTAAATAACAACTTAACCATAGCTTACATTTAAGACATTCATTATACGCCAAGTCTGGAGACTCTCTCTCCCATGCTCTGATTCCTTATTGATTCCCTTCTTCATGACAAAGAGATGGAGGAATTTAATTTGATAGCCAACAGGCCTGTGTCTACCTACCTCCCCCTTCTGGTTGATGATGGGAACAGCGTACTGCAGCTTGACATCATAGAAGAGACAGGAAAGGAAGACGTTTGCAACGCCGATCAGGCTGTGGTTTTCCTGTTCGTCAAAGAACGGGTCTGCTCGACGGAAATACGAGCGCATCACCTGAACACAGAATAAAGAAGAATGTAGAATACAACAGAGGAGAACCTTGTTTTACTGAAATGTCTTAGCATATCTTAACCACACGTAGAACTCAGCAGTGCTTTTCGTTTATGATTCCATAAGCTCATGTCCTCATTTCTCACTACATAATTAATACAGTTGTTTACTGTGTCCTCACTTGTAATCGTGTACTTCTGCGTAAAGACAGTTATGTCCTGGGTTATTGTTAGGCTTCACAATGCAAATTTGTCAAGTTAACTCACAGGGTTGTCATGGTGATGGATCTGGTAGTCCTGCCACTCTTGGTAGAGCTCCCTCATGTCAACCAGACGGTTCTCCATCTTCTCCAAACTCCAGATCTGCTTCCCCCGACACCGACGTCGAACCTGAATCGCTGGTTCACTGAGCACTGCATCCCTCTATACACACACACACACACGCACACACACACACACACACACACACACACACACACACACACACGCACACGCACACACACGCACACACACACACACACACACACACACACACAGATGTATTTTGAGAATTGTCTGTGCCAAAAACAGATGATGGGAGACTCTGCATGTGTGATAGCTACATGCTTGTGTGTGTGTGTGTGTGTGTGTGTGTGTGTGTGTGTGTGTGTGTGTGTGTGTGTGTGTGTGTGTGTGTGTGACCTTGCGGTTTGCGTTGAGATTGTCTGACGGGATCTGCAGAGTGACTCTGTACTCTGTGTGTCGCTCCAGCTCCTCAGAAATGAAACAGGCTTCTTGCACCAGGAGGTTTGCTCTCACTATCTGCTCCCTCAACCGCCGCAGACTCCTGACCAACACCGCCTCCCTGAAGGGGGATCGGAGGTGGCAGTAAAGAAGAGGAGACAGAGGCGAGGGGGAGGGAATACAAGGAGGTGGTGTTTAGTATATCCAAATGAAATTTTTAAAAAAAATTCTTAAAAAGTCTCTAATTCAGTGTGCTCACTCTAACCTGTCTTCATTCCACTGCCTCAGTCTGCTCTGAGCGCTGGTTGAATGACTCATCCCTCCCATGCTGAGCCTCTCCAGGCTGCGGTAGTGGGACTGCTGTCCTGGACCCTGCTGGCCGGACGTTGGCCCTCCAGAGGGGCCGGTCGACAGGCGATCCGGGTTCAGCTTCTTGCGGAGCTGCTGGAGTTCCTGCTCGTACATTTGTCTCTGTCGCTCCAGAGCAGAGCGCTTCTCCTCCTCATGCTGCCTCTCCAGAGATTGCAGGACTGCTTGCATGGGGTCTAACGGGAAAAAACGTAGAGGAGTCAGAATAGACGGGAGACTTGGCTAACTAAAGCTCTGTCAATGCAGAATAGAGATATTGTATTTCCTTAACGCCTCCTTACCATTATTGCCCAGGGCCTTCATCATGACCTCTGTCTGGGCGAACTCGTAGGAGAAGCTGACTTCACTGGACACTTCGCTGGCTGTGTCACCGTCCGCATCCAGCTGCTCACTGCTGCCGCTGTTCTTCATCACGCCACCCTCACCCTCCTCGTCATCAGCTCCCCGGGAGCGCCGTTTAGGCAGGTTGATCCTGCAGGTAGGATGTTCAGTTAATTGACCATAATATTTGGTCTCGGTGGGTTGAGTTTCTATCAACTTAGCGATATGTTGTATATCTTTAAATGGTGCTATAGCTTCGATCCTTTCTGCAGGGAGCCAGTGCAGAAACATTGCTAGGATGAATAGGCAAAATGTGAGATACCGTGTCAAATAAATTGAGTAAATATTTATATTAAAGAAAGTTATACGTACATATTTAAAGGAGGTGCACGTTATGTAAAATCGATTTTACAAAAACAGTCTGGTGCATACAGGCTGGGGAAACGAAAACCAAGCAACCAACCAAGCAACCAAGCAACCAACAACTAACCAGCCAACCAATCAAATCTTGAGATAATTTTCTCTGTTACCTGAAGAAGTGGTTGTTTCCCCAGAAGATTCGGTCGCCATGGTGAAGCTGCAGAGCACTGGTCACTGGAGAACCATTAACACATGTCCTATAACACAATACAAACAGCAATGACATGAGGATTTACTGTTTAAGACTGATGTCTCCAGTGTTGTCAAAAGAACCTCAAACCCTGGCTGTAGGTGCTTTTTCCCCCCAATACACACTCAGACTTTGGGGTCTGTGATGTTGGTGTTCCTTACCGAGCGTTGCGGTAGGGACTGAGGATGACTCCAGAATCCGCCATTATGTCGATGACACAGTGCTCGGCCTGGATGCCCATGCCACACAGCTGTATGTCCTGAGAGTCTGCCGAGCCCACTTTAGTGTGTTCCTGAGAAACAACGTTCGAGATATGACTAAAACGTTATCAGCAGAGTCCAACAATAAAATTAATATGGCAGAATCCTCCAGTAGACAGGAGTAAATCCTCCACACAACTTCATAACGCGCATCAATTTTTGTTAGAAATGCAATCACGGCCTGTCTTGATACATAACTTAATCTGTTCTGCTATAGCACATCAAACACCAGCACATTTATATCTTCTTGAAAGCTGTTTTGTGCTTTCAAATTTGGTATAACTGGTATAATTCCTGTCTTGAGGCCTCCCAACACACATAACACTGTTTTCCTAGAAAGGACCTACTCTCAGTCAGATAACAACTGACTCCTGCTCAGCCAGTTGGTTGTTGAAATGGAACTTCAGTTTCCATAACCCAAATAGCTTGCATGTGTGAAAATTTGAGTCGAGATGTAATATTTAAAAGGGTGAAGATGGAAAGTGAACTCAAATATAGTGATAATACTGTTTGGTATTCAGTGTGTACCTTCAGATAGTACACCAGCAGTTCGTTGAGGGCAGGATCGGCGTTAAGGTTCACAAGAAAACTCTTATCATCTCCAACTTTGATCCCTGAAGACTGGAGAGAAATACCCAGACTCTCCAACTGCTTCTGGCGCTCCTGCAAAAAACACATTGAAAAATCCCATTCACACATTGTAAAATCCAATATCTAAAATTCTTGCTGAGGATTAACCAAATGTAGTGGTTATGTCTTGTAGCCAAATATGTTTGGTTTAATAACAATATACTCACAACTCTTGTGTGACTTACCTGTGCAACCTCCTCAGTTTTGCGAAGCTTCTCCTCCCACGTGATGGTCATCTCTTGAATCAACTTCTCTGACTCTTCCAGACGGTCTTTTAGCTCTGGAGCCTTCAAAGACTGGAGAGAAAAAAACAAACATCAGATGAGGTTATGGTTAAGCAGAGATTCCTATATGCTGATTTCTAAGATTTTTAAGATCTCCCACCTCTGCCTGAGTCAGTTGCACTCGCAGTTTCTCTACTTCCTCTCTGAGTTCCCTGATGATGCGAGCGTTGGGGTCCTCGTTGACAACCGCGTGGTTAACAATGCTCTTCGCTCGGTCCGCATAGCGCAGCGTCGACAGCGTCTCCTCATAGTTGTCTGCTGCTGGACTTATGGTTGCAACCATTGCCGTGCGACTGTTGCCACCCAGACAGTCCTGGAGAATGAGGAGACAAGAGAGAGACACAAAGAGAGACACAGAGAGAAATTATAAGACGATGAAAAACATGCACTTGATAGTCAAAAAAGAGAAAATGTTTCCTGCCTATTATGGACATGGAAATCTTGTATGTACCTTCAGCAGCCATGTCAGAACAGAGTCTCTGTAAGGAACAAACTTGTTCTTGTTCTTGGCGTTTCCCTGTTCAGCTAGCGCCGAGATCACAAGGCCCAGCGTGGTGAGAGACCTAAAAAAACACACAAAAACACTCGGGTCAAGTTCTTCTCATGTCATTTCATGCATCTGTTCAATGGTTGATATCGCTGTGTCCCTGTGTGTTGGGATTACCTAACAGCAAGCTAGTTTTAGGGTTTTTCCAGACACATTCACTTAGTATTATTCTATGGTTTAACTGAAAGTAAAGTTGCTGTGGTTGGGTACCACCAAAAAAAGAATCTAACCGCAAATTACAAAACTAAAATAAAGCAGCATATGATAACAATCTGTGGTTATGACAAAAGGTCTTGCGAAAGAAGGCAACCCAGGCAGGGCAAAACATCTGGAAGAAAATTTATGGGGTAGAGACTTGACAAACAGCCTGATGTGAAAGAACCCAATCGTGGGTTTGTGTGTTTTTGTTGAACTGCTCTTGCGTACTTGTTGATGTTGCTTCCCTCCTTGAGTCGTTCCCCCGCTGCTCCAGTCTTTGCTGCTCGCTCGCTTCCAGCCAAGTCCACCAGACTCAACCGGCTCACCTTCTCCCCGCTCGTCTGCAGACAAAGAGAGACAGAGACTGATTATCGTACCATTCTCTACAGTATATTCAGCTGTTAAACTGACACCTTGCATACTTTTTTTATTAAAACATTAATGCCGCCCCCCTACTTTCCATTAGAAAAGAAAAATGGTTTTGCGGATGATTGTTTCGATTTTTCTGTCAACGTTTTTGTCCAAACGAGAATTTGCCTCGCTGGACAATTCTGCGCAGATCTGCCCTTGCCAAAACTGGCAGTATTGAACATTAGGCAATACTTCCTCAATGAATCATCCCTGTCAGAGAACTTTCTTTTTGTTTTGTAGCAAAATGCATCATGCAGTCTCAGTAGGCTGGATGGATGTGTAGCTTCAACAGTGGCCTTTAAGCATGACACGGGTTGATTTTCATTACCGTCCACTGCAAAATCAAAACCAGCGTAGGTTCTGTTCTAGGACATAAATAACTTGGCTCTGCGATATAGGACATGAGGGAGAGCAGAACTGTACATCCATATGAGGTCTGACGGGATGGCTCATTAATCACCAACTAGGCACTACATCAAGACAACCGCTCTGGGGTTTTCAGCAGCTTTCAACTGAGCATCACTCTGATTTGCCAGCATGATAGCAAAAGACAACTCAGGAATAAACAACAAGGTGTTTGGCTTTATCAGAAAGCTCCCCTCGACATTTTTGCTCTCGCCTGGCTGGATGCTTTTGTCATCTCTTGTTCAGAGGACCTTCTCTATGCTTTCTCCTATTCCTGTGATTCTACCAGCGATTCCAAAGTGTTCTGCTAGACTTTGGTTTCTCATCTTTCAGTCTCTTGTTGACAGGTTCCTTCGGTTTCTGCTCACGGGCTGCTGAAGGTGAGGATATCACATTGCCATCTATACTGGGACAGATCCACTCCTGACCAAGCGTGACAGGTCAGTAGCTGACAGGGCTGAATGTTAACACCTGACCTTTACCTGACTGCTGCACAGCAGAGCTTCTGTGAAGTACAAGCCTTCACATAGCCATTGTTTATGTCTATGTCGACTGAGAACCGTCTGTAAAATATGTCTAGTGTTAAAGCTTCATCCGCTAGTTGTCTATATAATAAGACTCCGAATGGAAAGAGTTTTCCCATCAACGTCAGATATAAAAGGAGGTTCCTGACACTGCCCAGGTCCTGTGATATTTCCCTTCTTGTTGAGGAAACAGGTTGACTCCTACACACTTTATGTTCCTCCATTAAATCATCTGGATTCCACACTGCTTCTGCTATCTTCTTCAGTGGTGTGACCTTTGTAACAATAAACTGACTGAAAACATATGTTTTAAAAAATAAAAAAGTGCCTAATCACCCTCTTTGCGAATGATCACAATAAGAATCATTGTGGTGCTTAAGAAATTAAAGTTGAAAAAGAAAAAACAATGACTAAAGTTAGTCATGAGTACAGAACAAGAGACTGTACGACACACAAACTTCATTTCGTTGCATACTAGTGTGTGTTTGACCGTACATTTTTTGTTTGGTTTTGGGGTTTCCATTGAATTGTGAATACAAAAGAAATTTGAAAGGTTGATGGTAAAAACATCCCCAAGAAAAAGTTATTGCACAGCTAAATTCACATTTAAATGTCAGGCAAATCCAAAACCTGAATCCTGAAAAGACCTGCTCTTAAGACTAACTGATAAAGATCAGCAACTGCACTGGTACAGATCAGCCTCAGACCAGCACTGCTTCAAATACCCCCTAGAGAAAATAAATTATTAAACAAGCAAGAGATTTTTATCTGGGACACTGAGCAAATAAAATCCAAAAATAGACATTTTTTTTCATTTCTAAAAATAGAGACTGTGACTGTAAATAACTATTGGAGAGCCAGATAGAAGGGAGGAGAAGCTGGTGACTGTGAACAGCAGCAGGAAGCTACAACTTGGAGAAATTCAATAATCACAGCTCCTTATTGCGATGGATTCTAACGTACAGTGCCAGGTCCTGTTACATGTTACTTTGAAATAATTACCAGTAAACCACTTTCTTTTCAATGTGCATGTCTCTACAGATTTATTAATTGCGTTCAGCATGCAGAAACTCTTTGTCCCATTCAATTCATAACGTCTAGATGCCTGAATAAATGGAAATAAAAGGAGGAAATACCAGCCACTGAAGAATTTTCCTTTCTTAACAAGGGATTCATGTAACCATTGGAGCTGATACATGGGTCAGTAACCATGCCAGCAGGCAGGACATACAGCCTGTCAGCACAGAACAAGTGTCAGGGCATTAATACACGCTACATGTGTTAAACAATCTACTAGATGACTTCAGGGGGAAAAAAACATTCCTTTTTTAACAATGATCTTTACTCAACTAAGTCATCAAAGCTTCAGATTCAGCAGAGCACAGAACGAAACAGTAAACAACTGAGAGCTGGCAGCAAACAGGACCAAAGTTCAATCTGACTGAACTTTGAGTCTTTGGTTGACAAGTCTGAGCAGGACATGCTACTGAAAGGAAATCCTGTGATGAGCACCAGAATGACTCATCCAATGAGTTCGCTACCAGTCATCGGTAGCTTTTAGATTTTAAAACCCGTCTCTTCATCACCGTTTCTCCTACTGGCTGAGCCATCAGGGGGCACAGATGAGCTCCGATGCTGTGATCATTAAACAGAAGATGGTCTGCATAGAATTAAAGCTTAACTGAACACTACATCCAGTAATTTCAGTCAAATGTACAACAGTTTCAAGAATGCAACCAATAATCATGTTCATTACCGATTAATCTAGTAATGATTTCATTGATTAATTAATTAATTCTTAAGCCAATAATAAGTCAGAAAATAGTGAATAATGCACATCACAAGTTCTTGAAGTTACTTGTTTTGTCCGATGAACAATACAAAACCCCCAAATACTTAAAATATATTTAATTCTGTAACATACAAAAACTGAAAAAAGCAACTAATCCTACATTGTGAGAAGCTGGAACATGAGCAGTTTTGCTTGATAAATAATCTTAACGATTAATTGATTTTCAAAAAAGTTGCCATTTATTTTTCTGAGGATTGACTAATTGGTGGTCTGAAAAACTTTATAAATATGTATCCTTGCTTTCCATATATATAAATTAAGAAATGGGTAAACGACAAGCTAAGATATCCATTTTGTTGTTTTCATTCACACTCTGTGCATGCATCTAGAAAACACTCTGGGGCTTCCATACCGGTGAGATGATACTGTAGCTACTGTCTCTTTCTGCACATGAAACGTTGTTGTCTGAGGACCAGCTGTTGTTATGAAGCACTTAAGAAATGTTGGTATTTTTGCATACTCTTCAAAGCAATGCGTGTGGTTTTTTTTTGTCAAATGCTTGTGTTCTTTGTTTTCTTCTTCCACACTTTGAACACAGGTCGAACATCCCTTATAACTAATGAGCACCACGAAGCAACACAAAGTGTAACATAAAAGCATCATACTAAATACTAACAAAACAACCGTGTAAATAAGAAATCTAATTAATAATCAGAACATATCTCAAATTGCACAGACATGAGCTGACATCTGGTCTAGTGCAGCTTGTATTGGACAAAGTGGAGTCCCTCTGTTAGAATGCAAAGTCATTTGAAAATTTCTTTCCAATTTTTTTTTGTATGTAGAATAAGGAGCCCAAAAAAATAAAACCATAAAAACAATAAAGAATTGACTCATCCAGACACAGGACGTGATTCACTGACTAATCAGTCTACGTATTAGCCGTTTGCTTTTTGAAGCTACTGACTGACTGACCAACCCAGTGGCTGACTGGGTGCGCCGTGAAAACAGAGCAGGCTGTATCAGCTGACAAACTGAAAGTCATTCCTTTGAATTATTAACAGGATTCGCTGGTGGTATGTTTAACTGGAAATAAGAGCAATGAGCAGGAGAGCCGAAATGGGTCAGTGAGGATGGAGAATTAGTCATTAGTCTCTTTTCCCAGAGTGCCCGGTCAGACAGCTGAGCTGACATCATCCTGTTTTGTAACTACCTTTCCCCCCGTTGGCGGCAGGGGGGGTGATTGATCTACACCAGACACTGTTTGCCCAGTCAAGTGTACACAATTACGCATACATACATACATTCTGTTCTGGCACAGAATAAAAAATGTCTGGAATATGTTGACAGATATTATAAATCACAGAAAAACACTACCACATCCAAGATGTAGCAGAAAGATTCCGAGGCAACAGAAGGAGAGAGGGAACGGCTGATGATGTTCAAACTAGGATAAGCTTATAGTGCACTAGTCGAGGAGTGGATGGGACACATTGAAAAAGGATGGACTTCTTCTGGATACCGTTGCAACTTCTGCACTAAAAACAGTAAGCCAGTGACTGCTGAGTCCCTGCCCCGTGTGTGTTATATCTTACCCCGGACTTCAAGTCTTTCAGTGTGTGTGTGAGGATGATGTTGAAGACGGCGTGCGATCGACTGCTCTCCTCATTCATGTTGGTGGCGGCGACGGTCCGAGACTTATTCCCCTCTGACATCAGAGACTCTATGTCCTGGCAGAGCAACAGAACTCAAACAGTAAATACATGAATAATTAAACAATAATAATTCATATTTTAAGACTGTGAGGAATATTAAACAGCACATTTGGTGAGATAATGCCTTTTAAGACTGTGAGGAATATTAAACAGCACATTTGGTGAGATTCAATGCCTGTTTACTTATTTAGTGACTGCTTCAATTGATGAAGAGTTTGAGTCTGAAGGCAAAATATAAACTGAAAAATGTTATTAATTCTGATATTTTTATACTAGCCTCTTTCCAGTGTGATGGTAAGCCAGTTTCAAAGCAAACTACTACCATCAGTGAGCAACGCTGTTACAAATCTTTAAAGTTTAAAGATCAAAGTTAGAAGGAATGCAGTAGTAGGATGCGTTGCACACATCGGTGTCTGCTGGACACTGACACGCTGGTCAGAGTGGCAGCCAGGATGCAACACAGCAGTAGACGTGAATTAGCTTGTCAATAAACCATCAAACGATTCTTTAAAATGCTTAAATCTAAGATAAATATTTTTACCTTGTAGCAGGCCACAGCAAGTCGAGACAGGCCGTCCACGTAGGGACCCAAAACTTTATGTTCCCTCACCCTCAGAGTTTGTCTTCCCCTGGACAGAAAATAAAAGCAGGTTTATAACACAGACAAACAACATGGTCACTCCTGGTCAATTACTATTCATCTGATCTAATAAAAGGCTCAGCTGGTTCTGGCCAACACTACAACTTGCCCCAGTTCATAGGGACTTGGTTGGCACTTGGCTCTCTGACCCCGGTTCAAACTTGCTCCAGGCCTCACAACTTCATCATTCTCTGCTCCACGGCAAAGCCCATATGGCTGTCAGATGGTCTGCTTCTCTTTGGCCCCTTTCACTGGGGCTAAAGGTCACATAGTGAGGGAAGGTCAGAGGTCATGCTGTCTGGGGCGGCAGACACAGGCCTGCGCTCCTGATTTACTGCTGACCTGCTGGACATGAACTGGACTCCATCAGTGACTGCGAGGTAGAGGAGTGATCTTTTTCATCCACTGACCACAGCAGCTGGTGGTACCAGACTCCACCAGCAACTTTCTCTAGTTCTACCAACTAACTGGAGGTTAAAATGACTTCAGACACTGGTCTGTCACACACAAGGTAGCCAAACCTACAAGAGACAGACAGCATTAACTTATATTTAAGGTTGATGCTACAGTCCATGACTAAAAACTAAAAAGGAGCCTTGGACCTTATAGAGCATATTGAGAGAAAGAAAACGATTCTTCCTTTTAACAAAAGGGTTTGAGGACTAGGTCCAGGTCGTACCCTTTGGGGTCGAGCAGATCTCGGACTTTCTCGTTGTAGATCTCCATGTAGGACACCTCAACGGTGAAGCTCTCCTGCTCCCGCTGTTCCATCTGGGTTCTATCAAACAAAGCGCTGCACAGCCGCGGAATCAGACCCGGCTGGTCCCCCGAACCCATCATGGTGTACGACTTCCCCGAACCTGGTAAAGACACACACAGCCGGTGTCAACAGGGACAGGTTATTGGAACTGGGGGAAAATGGCAGCTGATGCATAAACTTCGAGAAACGCAGTCAAGTTAGTCATGCCATTTCCACTGAGTCATTAAATATTAAACAACAAAGTGGCCACTACATTAGGTACATGTATGCAAGATAATGAAAGTCAATAAAACGGCTCTGGCATAAATGATACTGTTATAATGTGAATAACGTTTTCCTTGTCATTGTCGAAAATGTGTAAATTCAATGATATGTTTATTACTGAGGTTAGAGTTGAAGGTGGTGTTGCACTGGACTGGATTATATTGATCACATGTTTGTCCTTCCATTTAAATACATGAGATGAGCCAAACATTAAAAACACCTTTGAATAAAATCGATGCCACTTCACCAAGTCTGACCTTAATGCTAAAACATAAAGGTTAATTAACACCTCTATGAAAGTGTCAAAAACCTGGAACATTACAGCCATCATAAAATAATAAAAGCAGTTTGTAGTGCATTACGATAGTAATAAACTCATTCTGGCTTTGTGTAGACATCAGTCTGATATGTCTGATGGAATGAAAACACTGTTATATTAAACAGTGCAGATATCTACGCTGTATGCACAACACAGCTAACGTGTGTTTGGGTTTTTTGCAACACTGTGTCAGTCTTTTGAGCCTCTCAAGTTCTGCTTTTGGTTGAAAACTGCATTTGAGCTTTGGTATTCGGTTCACACTGTAGAGAACAGAGGCTGTCCAACCTTCCTGCTGCAACACATCCTTACTGACACTCCTCTCTTAATCACTACACAAAATGAGGGCACAGAGACATTGTTCATAAGGTGTGCCCTGCAGTTATTTAATAGGCCCTGTAATAAAATAGATTCAAATCATATTGGCAACAGATGAGTGAGTTGTCTCATGGTTAATTACCAGTTTGTCCATAGGCAAAGATACAGGCATTGTAGCCCTGGAAGGCGTTGTGGAGAAGACTTTCCCCAAGGCACTGGAAGACCACCTCCTGACCTGGGGGGGGAGGAGGGGAGAGAGAGAGAGAGAGAGAGAGAGAGAGAGAGAGAGAGAGAGAGAGAGAGAGAGAGACACACACACAAGGAATTTTATTCTATTTCATTGTTAATATTGAATCATTCTAAACTCATCTGTTTGGCTTTTTAGTGATGAAATGTTAAAACGTTGGTGAACTAACCAGCAAATCTCTCCTTATCGGTCTCATCCATGGACCAGAAACAGTAATCGTAGGCAAAGACCTGGGAACAGAAACATGTAGCAGCATGAGACACAAATCTATGGCCGACTGTTATGCAGCAATCTTAACATTTAAAAACTAATTTTACCTCGGACTTGCCATACAGTTTTTTGGAAACAT
Organism: Anoplopoma fimbria; assembly: GCF_027596085.1. NCBI lineage: Eukaryota > Metazoa > Chordata > Actinopteri > Perciformes > Anoplopomatidae > Anoplopoma > Anoplopoma fimbria. The sequence goes on from NC_072450.1 coordinate 25,538,109, forward strand.
GTCCATATATAAATATGAAACTGGGGTTTAATGCAACTGTAGCTTATATAGGAATGTAGAGTTATTTCTTAAATGGCAGTCAACTGGGATTTATGACGTAGTTATTATTCGTCCAACCAGAAACATTTGGGATTTTATTGACTTTAAGAAACGTCGGATGAAAATGAATTATTTTTCTTTTTCAACTTTGTCCAACTTGTTTGATTTAATTGGCTTTCAGAAACAGAGAAACAAAGTCGGATATAAATAACTGTTTTCAACTTTGTGTAACATAGTGTGTTGTACACGTCATGTTGTTTATGGGTTAGGGTCAGGGCAGTTGGGGAGTGTTTTCACATTACAGAAGGAAAAGAGAAATGCTAACATACAGCTGCAGTACAGCCAGAGAAGGTTCCTAGCAACACATATTCCTCTGGGGTATAAAGTCAATAAATTAAACAACACTCTTCTGGCAATTTTTTTACAAATCATTACTTTATATCACTGCCTGGGCGGTTGCTCCCGATTCACAAACCGAGTCGGTGAAATACAGCGGCTTCTTTGTTTGACACAGTGATGATTCACAACCATGGAATAAGCCCAGTGTTAAAAGTAACTGTGCATGTTTGTGTGTGCCGTTACCTTGGGCTGACTCCTGATGATGTTGGGTGGGTCAAGGTCCAGAGCAGCATGTGGAGAGATAGCAAGATGACATTTAGTGCACATGTTAAAGAATGCATTACGTTAAGCCATTCAATAGGCTTTTCACACTGCGAGAGTTGACCCTGGGATAACTTGGCACCTTTTCACACACAGGTTGAGCTGCCCTATTGACCCCGCACTGCTACTGGCCCAAAAACATGCAGCTTTTTTTAATTAAGCCCCGTTTCATACTGGCAACTTTTACCCCCGCATTTAGTTGGCTTTCAAAGGAAAGGCATAACCCCGCTAACTCGAGGCTAACCCTGCTGCAGGGCAGGGAAAGCAAGCCAACTCTAGACCAAGAATAGAAATTATTTATCATCTTTTTTTTTTTTTTTTTTTTTAGACAAAGAGAGGGAGCGAGTCAGAAAGAGCAATAAAGACACGGGTGAGCAGAGACAGAATGAAAGACAAAAGGCCCAGATTGAGGCCTCGGGCTCAGTCGCTTTGCCACACATTTGATTCATAATCAGCCTTGTGCGCGAGTAGCTTGTTTACGTCTTGTTTGTTTGTCACATGTCAGACCAACTTCCCGGGGGATTTGGTAAGGGTGTGCGTCTGTGGATGTCAGGGTAGGACCAGCATTCATGTCTGAGGGATTGCGGAGATATTAAAAAATAGTCTGGGACTATGTTGTAGACTGTTGTGGGAATGTCTGTGTGTGGGCATGTGTGTGTGTGCGTGGAGGGGGTTGGTAGTGAAGTTGGCAGAGGGTAGTGCTGGAATCAGATGGTGGCGTAGCGGGGTTACTGGGTCGAAGTCATGCTCAGAGATGAACAGGGAAAATGCCCCTTAGTTATAAAAAAATAATTGACTTTAAAAAGAAAAAGGTGGATTGGCCCCAATATCCGCTTGATCTTTGATAGGAAAACTGGGGAAATACTATTATAAATAATAAAAATTTTAACAATAAAAACAGGAACATTAAGTTGCAAACACATAAACCTCTTCATCATTCTCTGCAAAAAACTGAAAAATATGCTGCATGTAAATCACAAGAGCACTTGTTTTTAAAAAAAATAATAAAAGTACCAGATACAGTCTTTGACAGATCAGCTGACTGTCTCCTGACTGGTCTAGAATAATACTCACTCACACTGCTAATGCATTAACCAGTTGTTCTCCGTATTCGGGACCGATGTAAGTTACCAGTAATTCATTACAACTTCCAAACTACCCGGCATCGAGTCGTCGGTACTCATTCTGCTTATTCAGCATCAATCATCTTTTTGAACATGGTTTGTTTCAACCTATTGGACATATAAGATGGGTCGTATTTATTATAAAAAAAGGACAATTAATATAGAGTTATATTAGTGCAACACAGAAATGATAAATTCTAACTCTGCCTTGGAAGTCTACAAGAGAAACGGTCACCATGCACCCTGAATGGAAAGTCAACACCATCCACTAAACAAATGATGGGTGGTTGTCTCTATTTTGACACATTTTAAATTTAACACCATCAGGAACTGGATGAAAATCATCACAACATGGTAAAGAAAATACATCTAACCTGTCAAATATAAGCCAACAATTTACTTCCGCTAATGTCATGTCAATTCCTTGTCAAATATGAATAAAAATAACTGACACGCTTTCTCTTGCCTGAATTATCATTAGGGCATTGATGTCAGTCATTTGGTATTACTTCAATAGGACAACGTCATGACCAGCGACCCCTGAGGGAACAGAATCCACAACAATAGCAGCCAAAAACAAAACCTGCAGTGCTCGAATGAATTTTCTTTTTTCTTTATAAAAAAAATCATTTCGTTTCAGCAGTTTCTAGAAAAACATTTACACCAAAGTTATGCTCTTCTCTCGTCTCTTCTTTCAGCTTTGATCTTCCTCATTATAGGCGACCCCTAGTCATCTTCCTCTTCCTCCATCTTGGCAGCTGTCAATCAGAGAGCTGCTTCAAGTCAGATGATGAGGCCAGAGGTAAGAACCCACACGCTTCTAACCCTCAACTACATTCATTCTATTCATCAGTAAAGCTCTCCATCAGTGCTAAAAGCCAGACCTGACACCATCCTATCTAACCTTGACCCTAAGACACATCACAAAGCTGTCTCAGACTAGCTCTCGTACAGGAACACACACAAAGTGACTCGCACACCTGTTTCCTTTTACCCGTGCACATTCTTTACAAAACGCCAAAGCTGCAGTTCTCGCGCTGAACCAGCCAGCATCCAGTCCAATCTGTAACACTCCATATTTCACCCAACGTTCCACTGCTGACGTGCTGCATTCAGAGAGCGAATGCATGCAGTGTAATTCCGATCCGAAAATGGTTCCAGCAGCTCTCTTCAAAACCGGGAGACAGTTAGTAGGAGAAGGATTAAGTGTTGTTTACATGTTGGAAAAATGAGTTATATTCTCTAATAATACAAAAGAAAGGACAAGACAGGATGCTACTGCAATTCTGTAAAAACAATTCTATGCTTCTTTTCAAATTGGAATCCCTCCAACGTGTATGAATCTAAAGGCTCGACGGTGTTGTTTATGAATCTATGGTTCCCCATTATTCTATGACAAGCTCTTCTCTGGGGGCTTCTGGAGCATCCTCAATGTCTACCATCTCCCCACGGTCATATCGCCAAAGACTTTAGGCCAGAAATCTGTGTGACGGGTTTTGACGTACGTAGTGATGACAGCTGTCATGGCCGCTTCAGAGGCTGCAGGGGAGAAGGTTCGCCCAGACGCCTCAGACGCCCATGAACGCAGCTAAAGCCCCCGCTCCCCATTGACCAATGAGACGGAAGAATGAGGCAGTCAGGAGAGCCGTGAGCCCGCCTCCCTCGGCCCTCGAACACTTCCATTCGTCCCTCCTCCCTTCGGCCTGCTCCTCCGCTCTGATCACCGTCATTTAAAAAATAACTTAATGCATGGCTGCTCCCCCCGATGGCCCCCCCCTTCTCTTTCTCTACTGTCCTTGCATTCTCTTTTTTTCCCCCTCTAGGACTGTACCATCCGAGGCTGTGTAGGGAGGAATGGAGGATGGAAAGGAGGCTGAAGGTAGCCAGGGGGGTTGGGGAGGAAAGAGGCTGGGCCTGAGACTGGAATGTTAAGCTGAAGCAGAAACAGCATCGGCGTAACACAGTACACACTGAGGGCAGAGGACAACAGGACATGTAACAGGCTAAACTGTATGTTAAGTACATTTTTACCAAATCACTGCTCAGGTGCTGTGTTACTTTACAAACGTACATTTAAAGCCCTGTATTCTAGCAGCCTACGGATGACATCGAAATTATGAAATAAAATTCACTGCCATGTCAGAGGGCCATGTTTCACCACATTATTCACACAGCCTGAGGAGATTTGTCTCTGGCAGGTGGTTATATTTTACTTGCCTTTATGTCATTAAAATGTAAATGTAAATACATTGCATGTGTAGCTGTTGGCTTAAGGCAGATTTGTCGCATTCTTTATGTCAACTCAATGTTTCATGGTTCCTATAGCGCATGCCAAGAATTCTAGACAATCAAATCCAGGCAGTGAGAATATCTGATGCTCCTACTTTCACTCCTCTTTGCTCATTAGCACCAAGACACCTTTAAATAAATCCAACATACAAGATAACATAGTATACGTTCTACTGTGAAATTGAAAGGATGACTTATTTGTTTGAAATCAGGCTTGACAGTTAAAGCTGAGAATTACAAACACTGTATATGCATTAATAATTCCTTCACTGATTGATTTGGACCATGCCACGCTTATAGCGGGTGGAGCATACAAGGACCATTTAAATCAATGCGTGTGTCTCCACATTAAGCCGTCGCATCAAATAAAAAACCCTAATATACATATTTCATTTTCCATTTATGTCATGCCCATTAACCGGAGCTCTGGATAGTTGTGCTTTCTCATGCTAGCTTTCAAGCTCTTCACAGAAATTCAACAGAAAAAGCTGACCTAGAAAATATAAATAGATTTGCATGATTAATGTTTAGCGTCTTGCTATCATCGACAGTTAAAAAGTTCATAACTAAGACATTGTCTTGGGCTTGATGCTAATTTCATCCATTCACACAGTCGGGGTTTCAGCCTCACTAGAAGGAAAATCTGCATATTTGGATGCAAAGCTGCTGTCCAACTATGCATAGTTGGACAGTAGGGCGCTACATGGGCAGTGGTGACTATGGTAGCCTCCTCACATATTTGAGAGATGGCCCAATGCGCTGTCTCTGCTCTCCTTCTTCACCCTGGAGCTCCAACGCAGCTAAAGAATGGGAAACGTAATGCTTCCTCTTCACTCTTTATCAGTCCTTTACTCTTCCGGCTGAATGATGATCTAACTCTCTTCACATTAACTCTGATTTAAGGTCAGGGATCACATTCATGATAGTTTACATTTTTATCTCATGTTCTCCTTACTGCAGCCCGGACAAACTCAGTTTATACTCATCATGGTGATGCATTTATGGGAGAGTCCAATACTCAGTAGGCTGCTAAATAACATTTCGATTATGGCTCGGATTTTCTGACCAACAGCTTGTGAATGCGATGTTGTTTGGAACCTGACAGAGGCCTCAGACGCTTGAGTTACCACCAGCACACGAACGCACCACATACTGCTTAATCACATATGCTCCAATGTGTAAATACTTTTATATTCACTTTTTTCTAAATTGATTCAGTAGCATTAACTGGCCAAAACCTGAGGATGATCTGAAACTGGAAAATTGTGTTGGAAATGAGCCAGTGTGGCCTGTGAACGAATGACACCCTCTTTCCTTAATTTTTTTTAACTCTGTCATTATGTTAGTGGGCTGTTAGAAACTCCTTCAACCACACGTTTGGTTCAGGCTGGACTGTTAAAACACTTTGCCTTGTCTTGCATTAACATCTCCGTTCCTACGGTAACAAATATACTGTAGATCCTTCACGTCCTTAAAACATATGTTCGTGAACAGACACACACAAAATGTCCAACATCATTCAAAAGGTACACGGCCCCACAGCCTCTTTTGTGTATCGCCTTGGTAACCAAGCCGCTCGTGTGTTGCCTCACCGATGTCTGACAGGAGACAGATCGTTGTCGGAGTGTGTCAACATCCAGCTTCACCACTCCAATGCAAACAGCCTCAGGTCTTCATGCAAACTGCAGTGTCTGACAACACGGTTGCGAGGGAGCTAAGCTGTCTGCTTATCAGACGGACTGGTGCAAAGTGCCCTGGCCCTGCAGTTCAAACTCTGGAGGTCAGGACATCCCTGGTGGTTGCAAAGTGATTCAGGGAGGGCAAACGCCACACAAAATAAAATGTGTGCACTATGTTAGGTACGATTTTCAATACCAGACAGCAACAAAAAAACTCTAAACCTAAGCTATCAGAGAGCTCGTACATCACAGCCTTAATACTTCCTTGATGATCCTCTATAAGCAGCACTTAAAGGAGGCAAAAATACTTTATGAAAAAAGATTTATGCCATCATCATCGCCACAGTGACTCACTGAGAGTGGCAGCGTGAGGAACTAAAGTCTGGCTGCCCAGCGTGCGCTGCCGGTGGAAAAACTGAATCAGACACACAAGCAAAACACACAACTGAGGAGGGAGAAAAAAATAAAAGGGAAATGATCTCCAAATAAGGAAGAAATTCTAAAATAGTGTGTGGCTGTTTTGATCAGGTAAAACCCAGAATGAAACTTCTGTCCCAAGTTAAAAGGTGGTTTCGTTTGAAGAAGATTGTTTGGCATTGAACTCTTATCTTTTGTGGCTTTTGGGAGTGACTTTGTGTTTTAATCAACTAGGTGGGTGTGTAACAGAACTAATTAAAAATCTAAAAATCTAATTCTAACAAATGAATTATTACAATTCACTGATTAATTCCTGTCTCGTAGCTCAGGCCTTATGCTATTGTAACGGCATGTGGTAGAGAGAGAGGCTATGACTCGGTCTACACACTGGGTGAACAAGGTCTATTGTGTGTCAGGGTTGTTCAAGGTTCAGTGTTTAACCAATCCTGTTCATGGTCTGCTTCCAATGATGGGTGGTCTTTTCTCTCCCGTTCCTGAGTGGACCAGGCGGTCACTGCTAAGTATAGTAAGAGAATGTGAAGTTAAAAGGATAAGAGGGCCACAAGAGACCTGAAACATGATGTACACTCAATAAACGGAACAAGATATTGAGTTATACCTCAATAATGCCTTTGAAAGTTCTCTCCCCCTACATTTTCTATGTGCTGACCCCTGTAACCGATTATGTAAACCAATTAGGAAATGACAGCAAACACTGTTCAATAGTATGTTAAGTCTGTTAAATAAGTCTTCAACAGGCAATGAACCATCGTTTTGGCGTCTTTGGGTAATATCCCAACCTTGTTGTAAGCAGAACACAAAAAGAAAAAAGGGAAAAATGAACTTTGACTTGAAATAAATGGGCTCTATATGTCCAAATAAAAAAACTAAACAGGTTGGTGTTTAATTGTTCTAGCTGTAGGGAATGCGGCCCCCTTACTTAACGGGTCGAAGCTCCACAGCAAAGACATTTACACCTTCAAATGAATGTTCTACTCCCCAGCTACCGTCACCCTTTAAAGCATATCAGATCAACCCCAACGGGTTTCATCAATTGGGTGGATGGAAAAGTGTTTCTGAGAGCCCTAGAGAAAAAGAAAATCTTTCATCTATATTTATCAGCCAACCAACCCCGCAAAAACACAACTGGAGACATTTTTTGAAAACTTCACATAACACTGCAGAGACCAAGAGTCTGCTGCTGAACATTTTGAATATATATGTCACAGGTAAAAGGTCCCAGAGGAGATAATTAACAGTAGGGTGGCACTGCATCACAAAAGACGTAGCGAGAGTGAAAACAGCCCTGTGTTAAAAACGTTAAAAACAATATAATGTGCTGCATTGGTGGTGGTGGTGGTTGTGTTGCTTCAGGTACTGGTGAGACAGAGAGTCCAGTTTGGCTTATGGGCTGCAAAAACACTGTACAGAGTTTTTTTTTAATACTCACAAGATTTTGCGACGCTAAAAAAAATATTTGGACGCTATTATTTTATCTAGGGATGTACCCAATGAGTAATTCTCCAGACGTTAAAAAAAGAGGTTGAAAATTAGACTGGTCGATTTGTCTAAAAGTTAAAAAAAACAACACACATTTAGCACAACTTTAAGGTAAAAAGTAAGTATTGCTTATATTACCTTTTATCACAACTATCACAAGGTAAAAGAAACAGTAGATCTACTCCGTTCATATTACAAAGTAATCCATCAGGACAGAACAGAACACCACTCTTTCATATCCAATCCTGTTGTTCGTTCAATAACCTGAGCATCCTTGAAACACTTTGTGCTGATCAATGTAATGATATATAAGTATCTTATATTACAACGTCTCTAGTTTTTGCAGATGAGCAGTAAAAAGAATATCCCGGGTTCGGATTCAGACAGGAAGCTGCAATCTCTTTTTTATGTGTCATCTGCTGCAGATATGTCTGTCCAGTTTTAAACAAAGAGCATCCTGGTAATAGAGTTAGGCAAACACAATGCACCTGCAACATCCTAACTTTACCGCATGCTTCCTTTGCTCAACCACTCCAGTCTTTCTCAACTATTAACAACCAAGTAAAATACTGAGTAAACGATAATCCTCCAATTTAAACAGTATGGACATAGAAAATGGAAAACAAACAAAATGAAAATAGCATCTGCACGCTGAGGGCGGCCATCAGTCAGTCCATCCTCCTGCTGCTTCCTCGCTCCTTTGTCATCGAGAGACGGAGAGAGAAACTACAGCTCTGCTCTTGTTTAGTCCTCCATAAACGTCACTCGGGAAGTTTATGGTCGACAGATGCTCGAGTAAATGAGGGTACTTTATTTATTTTTTACCCCCTCTTCCATCGTGTCCTCACTCAAGGAAGGGGCTTGACGGTCACCGACGGCGACCCGGAGTTAACCTCCCCCTGTGTTGCCACGGAAACGGAAGAGCTGAGAAAAAGGGAGGAAGCCAGGCGGTGGGAGTTACGACCCGGCGGAGTGTTGGAAAAGAGGAGCGGACTGGAGTCTCTCTTTTCATGTATAATTATCTCTGTCCGCCTCTGTCTCGATGCTGTTGTGTCTCTTCAAGGCAGAGGCACCTCTGGCACACACACACACACACACACACACACACACACACGCACACACACACACACAAGCTGCTGTCTGCTCATCCAGCCTTACTCACTACTTCTGAACTTGCAGTCTGCAGCCGGCTCCACCAGCAACAAGGAGATCTTTCTTCTGACACAGCTGGCTTCCTCCAAGATGGCGGGGATGGCCCACAGGCTGATTTTGAGCCATAACATAATAGAATCTAACAGCTGTAATTATTAAAGTGCTTTCATTACAGATGTGGTGATTAACTTCCAGTGTTGCAACTGCTGCAGCACTCCCTCTCTCAGACACCGCCCCGACAACGGGCTCACACACAAAAGTGCATGGAGTCACACATTTCTGCCTGCTGCAACCGAATCCAACACGTCTGCCTCAGAGACACTCAAGACTCGGAGCACATTTCAGCATTACCCAGGAAACAGCAGCTGGTTCACAGGATGGAAACGAAGTAAACGCCAAGCAGGGGAAACGAGTGATTGGAGTTGAAATACACCTGCCTCTAGGAGGCCCAACAGCCACACAGCTTCCTGCCATAAGCTACACCATGACGACAAAGGAACATTCCAGCCTTTTAAAAGAAGCAATTGGTAAAAGGATAGAAGAAAATTTCCAAAGGCGATGCATATCAATCAGAGCACAGTAGGGATAAAAGAATTATAGCACAGCTGTGAATGTACCTAGTGTCTGTGTGAGGGCAACGGAAAGGGGCTCATGGCTCACATAAGATACTTAGGTCCATACTGTACTGACACACAAGTCATGTAGTCGTGTATCTTGTCTATGTTTTGAGATTTGACTGAAGTATGACTCCGAGAGAGAATACAAAGTCATGCAAATTGCAGCAATCGAACGGTAATCATTCCATACCATAACTGCCTCCATGAGCCGTGTGTGTGTGTGTGTGTGTGTGTGTGTGTGTGTGTGTGTGTGTGTGTGTGTGTGTGTGTGTGTGTGTGTGTGTGGATAAGTGGGAAAAACTACCATAACTAACTCCCCGTTGTTTTCAGATCACCTGCAGGCACCTGTTCCTTCCAGCTCACACACACTATCTGTGCTTCACGTCTCCCAGTACTATTTTTCTTGATCAGTGATGCGTAAGATGTATAGTGCAATACACAGTCCCCCTCGTTAAGACAAAATATATACAAACGTATATAAAACATACATTTATAGGCACCGACTTGTTGAACTAGATATGTGTGAAGAGAATAAATCATTTTTGTGGACACAGATTTTAGTCAAACTTGCGACAAACGTACCTGGAGTCTCCTTTGCCGTGGTTAGCTCCACCAGGATGGAGGATGGTCTGGTTCTTCTCCATCTCCACGATACATTTAGTGTTTAGATCCTTTTCTGTGGATCACACGACACATAGTGTTACAACACAAGATAAAAAAAAAAAAAAAACCACAACATGTTTCTACTGTTATCCTTGATCCTCTTAAACTTTTTACACAATGTCAGGGATGCAGCACACAAGTTTAATAGTTATATTAGCACAATTATTTCCTGTGGATGATCAAGTTCAAACAGCTGTGTGAGCGGGCCGGGTAACATGACCTTTGAGTGAGAATTAAGCCAATCAATCAAACAGGACTTGTTCAGGGAATCGGTTTCTCTCCTTCCTCACACACACACACACACACACACACACACACAGACACAGACACACACACACACACACACACACACACAACTATTGAGGCTATGTTATTAAGGTTGTAGTTTTACCTACTGCAATTTCACCTTCCCATCAGAAATAGAGTGCTTTTCCTAAACTGCAAGTTAATGCATTGGTGCAGAGGAACTCTCTGATCTCTTCTTGACAAAAAAACCCAGATAATTCACATGTTCCCAGTATAAAGCACCACATATTGTGTTTGTTTTCATAGCTGAGTCAGTCTTCGGATCTTCTAATAGAAGCCTTGCTGTGAAAGTAACCAGCAGAAGAGATGGAAAATAACAACATGAACCGCACTGGAAACTCACAAGGCCGGTAAGTCTCTCCATTCATCCAGTCTTGCCAGTGAGTCCTAATGATGGTTGTCTAAACATGCCAGCATGTCCTGGGCATCCAGTTTTGGGCAGAACTGGTTGTTCATTTAAAAGTTTTTATTAAAAAAAGCATTTGACAATTGGTTACTTGCTGAGCACATTCATTTAACAGTAACAGAAGTCATGTCTCAACTGCTGGTGAATGTTTTTTTTTTTTTTTTTGTTTTATGGCCAATTGCTGCAATTTATTAAACTGACTACACCAATGTACTTAATTACTAAAATAAAATGTCTTGTTAAGGGTCACAACATTTTTTTAATGAACATAATTAGGAGCATACAAATTAGTTTTTTAAGAAAATACTTGTAGCCTGTATGCTAATCAATAATACAGGATCAGGTCACCCACATGCTTGTCTCTGCAATCAGGAAGCTTGTCTGTCAAAGTGGGCAACAAAACTCAATGACATATTCAAGCTATTTAACCTGATAAGATAAAAAGGTGGGACTCAGGATTCTTGGCCCCGCCCCCTATGCTGCTCCTGGTGGGGATATACTCTTCTTGTTTGCCCCCTTCCACAGGTAGGGTCAGAGGTCAAGGCTTGAACACACTCCTTTATTTACACATCAGTGTTTGCTCAGGGACACTAGGGCAGAGAGGGGGCTTGCTGGTAATAACTAATGTCCTTCAACTTAAAGACCTGGTTCAAGCCCCCCCATGTAAACAAGCATCCATCCTGTAGTTTAAAGTGTATCACTGTATTGGCTATCACCGTATTTACATGGACTGCTAGATATCTAAGACACAATCATGACCCCAGATGACTGCAAATGATCACGTTTCCATTATGCAGAACTTTCAGCAAATGTGGACAGGAAGAAACGGTCCGCGGTTTCAATTCCTTTCTTTTACAGGAACTGTCTTAAGCAGTATTACATTTTGACAGTTTATGGTATTTACGCCTTCAGTTGATTTTGTCTGATCGGGGCATGACTACTCTGAAGCGCGTACAGTACAGTGACTTAGTCATGATAACGAATTGGTTTCACTTTCTCAAAGTCAAGTGCAATATCCAGGGTTTATAACTGTGTATGGGAGGCGGGGCCATTTCAAATAAACCTTTCCTCCATGCGTGATGACTACACCACACGACCACTTATTGCTTTTGTGAAGAGGAGGAGCGCTGTTGCAAGAAGCTTAGCATTCTTACCGAACACTACCGGGCAATACCTGCCCACTCTGTTCCTGTTTTCAACTGCTGTGTAAGTGGACAGCAGGCTGTGTGTGTTTTCCATGCCAAACTATTAGCGTGGTATTGTTTTCCTAACAAACACATAGAAATCACCTTTTTATCTGGCTGGAAAAGCAGGTAGAAGTCGCTTCACAAGTGTGTTACTTTCCCTCAGAGTGGCTGCTTGAGTAGACTACTCGAACTTCCCATTCAAAGTCAAATGCTAACATCATTTCCCTCCCTGAGATGCAAAGGGGAATCCCAACCTGAGGAGCTCTAGGTCTGAGGAAGAAGCTAGCTGTGCCTGTGCTAACCAGGACCATTTGGGATTTGGGGCTAAACAGAGGGGTAGAGCCATGGAAACTTGGTGTCAAAAGGTCAGAGGACCTGAATCAACCTCCAATTATTCTGCTGTCAAGGATACTACAGAGCAAAAGAAAAGAAAGAAGCTGGGTGAGCCAACAGAGAATGAGTGACTAAAAGACAAGATACAGTTAAAACAGGGGGACTGACACAGAGAGGCTGAGCTTTCTCTCCTCTCTGCTGCTGCTGCCTACATTACCCATGTGCCCCTACTGCTGCAGCTTCACTTCCTGGTAACCAGAGGGGAAAGTGTGATGTGGTGTGGTGGTGATGAGGATAAATGTGCCCATTGTTATCTGCCTCTCCTTGCTCCATAACCAGCGGCTCCCACTTTCCACTTCTCTCTGGTGCTTCTACCGGTGCTGAGGTTTTGGCACTGCGGCCCTGCCATCGGCCAGGAAGCCGATTGGCCGCAGTGTTTTGCCGTTGCTACGCCTGGGGTTGCTCTGTTCTTCGAAGGCCACAGCCATGGGAACACGGAGCATTACGCAACGTTAGCAAATATTCATTCAGACTCACTCCCTTCCTGCCTTTGTCCAGCTCGGCTGTTACACCACCTCTCCTCCTCAACCTGGGACACGCAGGGACAGTGCCCCTCGAGGTTAAAGAAGCCGGCTTATTATTTCAGAGTCGCAGGTCTGAATCGCTGCACCAGCTGGGGAAACGTGGACTGCTCCTACTGTGTCCTGAAGCAGAGGACAGGCAAGGAGCTGTACCTGAACTGAGCAGCTCAAAGAATTTGTAGAGGCCTGGATAGCAAACGATGTGGAGCTGGATTTTGTTTTTTTCTTCAAGGGGCAATTCAGTTCTTCTGAACTGACATGTGACGCAAGAAATGTGTGTCCACTCAGAGCTAATTTAGTATTCTGGGGCTATTTGAAATCATAAAAGTCTTACATTAACTCTGAGATATGGACAGAAACTCCATTCAGACAGGGATCAGAAACACACGAGTGGAAACGTGGCACCGCTGGTTCCAAACCCTTTACCACTGCCTTTAGTAAGCCATCAATTTGCCTGCTCGCTCACCTTCACCAAAATCATAATTAACCTTCTCGTGCTGAGCAACGGAAGACACGTGCAGGACCTTGTTTACACTGTTAACAGAAAAAGCCTTTTCATGTTTCGAAATCAAGCACCAGTAAAGCTGGACATACAGCTACTGGGAACACAGGTTTTTCTTCTTTTTTTAAACTTGGCTGCAGCCAGGAGACTTTGGTCTTTTGGTGGACTTGGCTTCATTGAACTCGTCTACTATTGACAGGGTATGTGTTGGTGCTTTAATCATGGTTGTTTCAAATGAAACAAAAACACAGGAAGGATTTTGTGTTCTATACTCAGAGTACTGAGAGTTCAATCAACACTGGAATTAAAGTGGAACACAAAAAAGGAGGTGGTGGTGCGTCAGTAAGGTAAATCTGGCAGACAGTTTTGCCATCACCTGTACCTGACTAAACAAGTTCACATTTACAGCTGAAAGTGAACATGGGCATACTGGGAAGTAGTCAAGAAGATAACTCCTCCCATTAGCTATGAATAGGATGTGGCCAGAAAAAGGCATTACAGTAAATTCCATCCCTTTATGAATCCAAACGTACCTGATCTGAAGCTGATTTCCACCAGATCTAACCTGTGCCCTACCCATCTCTGTCTCACTGTTTAGTAAACGAGAACGGATTCATGTTTGTCTTCCAAAAACTAGAAATACATGGAATTTATTTGCATCCCCAAAACAAATGTCCAACCTTGCAGTGTCACGACTGAAAACCAAAAAGAAAAAAACCTCCTGAGTGCTCAGTTTCTCCAGATTAGAGTTCATGGTAGATCCCTGCTTAAGGGAACAGTGTGGTGATCCACTGCCTTGGTCTTGTGACCGACTTTTCCAGCTCACAGAGGAGAGGGAGAGAGAGAGACAGAGAGGGGGAGAGAGAGAGAGAGGGAGGGAGGGTGAGGGAGAGAGATAAACGTGATTCAATCTGCCAGTTGTCGGTCAGCCACTCTGCCTCAGCAGCTCTCCTCCTCCTCCTCCTCCTCCTCCTCCTACTTCATTCATGGGACACATGGTCTCCCACGGCAAAAACACGGCTTGGCAATCGACCAGGAAAGGTCACCCGTCCTTTACTGTGTGGTGCACTGAAAATTTGCAATATAATTGACCGGAGCATTTGCACGCAAATGTGTGCAACACTGAGCCTTTGTTACCCCGGGCTTTTCTAAAATTAGGGACGAGGATTGTGACAATACGTAGACAGAACATGTAGCGGCCCGGGGGAGATTGGTGGACTGAAGATACGTGAATGTTTGCCAAATGTTAGCGAGGCAGCGATGACGGGAGTAAGAGAAGAATAATTCATCATCACTGAGCAACTTCATTTCTAGTGAAAAACCACTGATGCCCCTGAGAAGAGCTGTTTCTAACATATTGCTTGTGTGCACATTAAATGTTGTTCCAGCAAGTGACAGATGAAGTCAAGAGGCTATTGGCATCTGGGCATCAGCCAGCGAAGAAGACAAAGCGTCTGGACTTTTTTTAAACAGTAGATCTCACACAGCAGCACAGCTTTAAATCTAGCTGGATGGCAGGCAGCCATGAGGGAAGCCCTATGGCAGCACTGTACAAACATGTGCCATCAAGCCCACAGCTTTTTTTTTTTTTTTCATCTGCAGGAGCTCATTTCACTAATGGGTGGGTGAATTCTGACTGGCATCCCAATGCCAAGAAAATTAATTAAAGCCAGCCTCCTGTTATGGTGAAATGCAGTTTGTTTACAGTGGCTGTTTCTGCATCGTACACACCTAAAAAGATTGTCAATGTTAATCTGGTGTATTCATATTAATAATCTGGCATTCAGATGCACCATGGAGACAGATGGAGCCTCCATGCACAAGCACTGGTGTGAGAGTCAGGGTAACAACAGCAGATCCCCTCACCTCTCCTGTTCATGGGCCGCACACGGACAGCCACCTTGACATTGGAGTCGTCCAGGCTGGGCTCCCCCATGCTGGCTCCTTACCCCGGGCGAGGGGAGGTACTGCTGCTCCCAAACAAATCAGCTCTTCAGCCAAACAGTCATCCAGCCAGCTAGCTCCGCTCAGCTTTGCTCCATAGACCAGGCATGTCCACGGGAAGAGAAAGAAAAAACAAAAAGCCTTTGCAAAATCCTGCAGGAAGCCAGCCTCTCTGCCTCTCTGCTGCTGCTTATCTTCTTCTTCTCCTGCTGCTCATAGTCCAGGCCGATGTAAATCCACTGCAAGGGAAGGGAGACATGTAAATGAAGTGGGTTGTTAAAGCAGCTGGTGGATGTGACTGAGCAAACATGCTATTCTGCAACACACACACACACACACACACACACAAAAAAAAAAAAAAAAAACGGGCTAGCCAGCTAATTTGCCAGCCACACTGAAGGGCAGGAAAGGGAGAAAGTTTGGTCCCTTCCCGGCCGTCTGACCACATAACACCCCCGGACACAACCCCGCCCTCCAGCCACACACCTGTGCGGACTCATCCCGGAGGTGACGCCGCTGTCCTGCACGTATAACGGGGGAGAGATCCGCAGAGGAGCAGCCGGGCGATGATCCTCCTCCTCCCGATGGAGTCCGCCGTGTCCTCCCTGCGCGGTCAAGCTGGAGGCAGCGAGCAGCACCAGCACTTCCGCCGGAGTGTGCGGCCCTTCAAAATAAAAGCGCGTCGGTGAATCTAGTGTCGCGGTAGCTGCAGCCAGTGTCCACGGGGGGACAGCGTTACCCACCCGGTGTGCGAGAGAAGCTCAAAGCACCGGTCCGGCTCGGTTGGTCTGAAGTTCGCCTACAGCTGTACACGCCTACAAGGGAGAGCTGACTGAGTAGCAGCTTAGTTTCTGCTTCTTTTTGATCAAATATGGGGGAAAAAACGTGCCTGTTACCAGATGTGTTGAAGACCCCGGTCAGTCACATGACACTTCCGCTGTCCACCGTCAAAGTAAAAACACTGTAACGTGACACTTCCTGCTAACGCCTTCAGAATAAAACCACAGTAACGCAGAGTCAGTCCAGTTTAGTTTCATTGCATTCAGCTTCACATAAAAACACAATACAGCACAGTAGGATACCTTTGGCCTAACTAACACTAACTAGTAAAAAAAAAAAGCTTATTATATTATATAATTTCCGTATTAAGAATCCACAATTGCAGCCATTTAAAGCAATTAGGCTTCAATATATCAATGCTGGCATATATTGTGTAATTTAAAATAAACAATAACAAAAATATGTCATCTGCTTTTTTACCTGCTATCCAGTCAGCTAGTAAAAGACTCAATTAGAATTAAGAGTTGGTTAAAGAGTTCATGATTAATCAATGAATACAGCACCATTACTTGTTATGTACTTTGATGATAAAGATAAAGAGATAAAGATAAAGAGGTTTTTATTGTCATTGTAGTGATACAATGAAATTCTGTTTGGTAGCCCTCAGCCAGCCAGCAGCAGCGAACAACAAACACAATAACAACAATATACAAGATACAAATACACAAAAGGAATGAAAACTTTACCATGTACGATGATAGATTCATACATAGTGTTAACATTAGGTTAACATGATCAATTGCACAATATGACACATGCAAAACTCCCAAGTATTCACCAAAATGAGCAATTAATCATCTGTATTGTTTAGTTAAACATGTATTGATATTTAGTTTTCAGCTCCTTTAGCTATTTTTAATATTTCTGTAAATCTTACGGCTCCTAATCTAAAATTGCAGCAAATACCACGCATCAAACATTTAACAGTTACTAAACATTTTTTTTATATTTTTATAACGGAATCAGCTATTATGTTGAAAAACAAGGACCGGAAGTAATGACACATCCTTCAAAGAAACAAAGGATTCTTGTCAATTTAAATTCCGACTGTGCTTTGGGCCTATGAGGCTGGGAGGTTGCTGACCCCTGCTGGGCACATTTGGTACTACGTGACAATATTACTATGAAACAATGAGGCACTATCTTGCCTAATATTAGGCACCATGCCGTGAAGGAGTTGTTCCTTTTTTTTGTTGTTGCTGAAACTAAAGTCATGATTGACTAAACATTTAAATATGGTCGATGGCCATTTGACCCACAGCTACTCCATGTCATGTGCTTCTGCAAATTTCCCCGCTGCGGGACTAATAAAGGATTATCTTATCTTATCTTATCTTATCTTATCTTATCTTATCTTATCTTCCACTGTGAATGTGAGAAAGTGTGTGGAGGTGAAGCCAGATGGAGGTGGTTATATTAAGTCCGAAATATGAGGGAAAGGATGATGAGGGGCCTCCTTCAGCTATAGTGAGGACATTCAATGGAATTTTTGAGTACACTTCTGGATTTGAGCCAGTTACTTTTTGTGCACTCTGTGGGACTTCCGGGTATTCATTTCTCATTTTCTTTTCAGTCTCTCTTATTTGAAGAGAAATACGACTGAAGACATGCCATGTTTACTATTGATTACCTTTAAAGAATCTTCTTGAAACAGGACACAACAATTGTTTTGATTTGTAGGAACACTTAATGAAATACAGTTTAAACCAATCTACTCTTTGTGGAGAAAAAAAATAAAAAATCGATGAAAATCCAAATCTTTCTCCGTCTTAAAGAGAGCTTCACCATCATATCTCAGCAGAGGGGTCAGAGGTCAAGTATACGGTTTGGTACCTCATAAGCAGGTGCACTGGCTGTTGTTGGGATCTGATGAGTGGAGCAGTTGAAACCCCTAGAGGGCACTCTGGTGCAAGATGTGGCAGCGTTGAAGTGTAATCGTGGTGGATGACAGAGAACAACTGTCTGTTTCATATAAAACACTCCTTGCATTGTAGAGTTGCAGTAGTATGATAGTATAGAATATTTCATTTGAAATCATATAAAGGTGAAAACACAAGTTAGGTTGTTACCTTATTAGGTTTTTGTTATAATATGAGTGGGGGTGTGCCTCATGATAAAAGACAGAAGTCATGATTTACACTCTTTTTATATTCACCCCATCATTAACACGAGCATATACCCTCCCCAGGTGAACTGCAACTATTGGAAATGGTGACCGGAGGGACAGAGTGTATTGAGCGCTCATCGTCACATCACCGAGAGCGTAGGCAGAGGGGAGAAATACGCAGACAGAGATTGCTACCCCGCCTCTTTTTCCAGGAACCACGCAAACACCAGAGTCTGCTGTCAAGGCTTACGATTTAAGGCTGTCACTTTTTTCTACTTGGTGGCTCCCAGTGTTGATGTACTGAGGAGCTATACGAGTATCAGTTAGAAAGATGTGCAGTGGTCAGCTAAAGCGTTTCCTCAAAAGATTGAGATTTGGGAAATGAAAGTTGTAGAAAAGTAAATGCATCTTTGAAAACAGGACCAACAGGATGTAGATGCAATCTCAATGTAATGGTGCTCTTCAGCAGTAAAGCAGAGAGATGGCTAGTTTCAGTGCTGAAGTGTTGTCAAGAATACTCAGTGCTTGAGAAACAAACATACTGTACTCGGCGGCTGTGACGTAGTGGAGAGCAAGGTAGTTCTCCAATCAGAGGGTCAGTGGTTCGATACCCGGCTTCGGCAGTCGATGTGTCCTTGGGCAAGACACTTAACCCCAAGTTGCTCCCTGATGAGGCTTGCCATCGGTGTGGACTGGATGTTAATATACTACTGATTGTAAGTCGCTTTGGATAAAAGCGTCTGCTAAATGACTGTAATGTAATGTAATGTAATGTACTCATTCATAATTGAGAGAATCTCTGAAACCATCGTGACCAATGAAAGTTATTATTGAAATTGTGAGATTAAGGATACGGTCTGTAGTTGAATAAGAGAAAAAGGCTTGTGTGGCTTAATATTGTCTGGCGTTGGTATCGAGTATGTCTTATTCATGTCTGATAAATGAGATGTGAAGAAAGACATTTTTATAGGAAATACAATTATTATTATCATTTTTTTTAAATCCATCCAAACCAGAAAGGGGAAATAAAATGACACAGCAAAAAAATAACTGCACATATTGTGTTCCACAAGTGTACCTGTTTCGGTGTACATGCATTTTCTTAGTTGTATGAAAATGATCGTCTTTGGACAAAATAAATTATTTCTTAAAATGAGCTTGAATTCTTGAAATTGTGAAAGACATTTATCACTTCTTTTTTTTTTTATAGCTAGTAATGCACATGTTTAAATATCAGGGTACATCTGCTATGAAGTTATTTAAATACACAGCCTTGGCTACAGTATGTTGTTATGAACCAGCTCTTCTTAGGCAATTCATGTGTAACCAATCCATTTAGGAAAACTCACATTTAAATTGCATGTCGGGCCATTTCGTTCGCTTTTGAGGCATCCGAGTGCTGGTGGAGTTAAAGAATAGTTTGAGAGGGTACAGAGGGCAGGAGGAGGGAGAGAACTGCAGCAGCAGCGATGCAGACAAAGACAGGGAGCGCCGGGTCCAGGTGTTCCCATTTAGCACTAACGATCCCCTTCCATCTGGAAAACAAGTAGAGAAGGCAGGGGTCGTCACAATATCTAGTCTCTTCACAAAGCACACACACCCCTTCACTTATTTCACACTGGATTGTTATTGAAACTTAATTTTAAATGGATAAAATGTACTTTTTTCCCCTGTCAATCTACAAAAAGTGAAATTATGCTTTATACATTTTGGCAAATGTAATAAAAAAAGAAAAGAAAAAGGAGTGGGAACATACATAGCTTAAGAAATGGTGTTATACCCTTGTGGTCTACAGAGAGTTCCTTGGATTTCATAGCTTGGTTTTTGTCCTGATTTTGGGATGGTATATACGCAGGCGTGTGCCTCTCTAAACTAAATGGAACCAATCCATTCAGTTTGCCACAGGTGGACTCCAGTCAAGTCAGACACACCTCAAGGATAATCAAAGCGTAAGGGATGCACCTGAGCACAATCTGGAGCCACAGCAATGACTGAACTTTATACTTTTATGAATGACAGATTTCAGTTTTTGATTATTTAAAATCAAAAACTGAATATTTAAAACCCGTAGATTGATGGGAACATTTTTTTTTATTCATTTAAAACTCAATTTACAATACTATCAAGCGGGCAAAAATGAAAGGGGTCTTTACACTTTCTAAAGCTACGCACTGTACCTTGCATTCAAATCATGCCAGCCCACACAGTACAGTACAGCAGTGATAGCATGGTGGTAGCTTTTACATAAAGCCACTGGGGGGATTCCATCTGCAAAGGGAACTGAAAAGTTGTGTCTATTTATAAAAAAGCTCACAGTATTAGGCCATGCTCATCAAAAATAGACAAAATGATGACAATAGTTATTTGGACTTGGGATATCAGAGAGATGTTATCATTATTCCATAAGAAAGTTTTGTTAGGAGATAAGTTGGGGATGAAGCATGACTTCCAAGCAAGAAGGGATTGCTGATGAAATTTAGATTTAAAAAAGCAGATGAGTTTTTAGATGAGTAGAGAGAGGCTGTCATTTTCTTAAAAAAAAATATATAGTGGGGGATGAAGAACACAAATAATTTGTGTTTGCCAGGTGTTTCTTTGGCCAATTCATTTTAAATCTGTTTACAGAACGGATGAAATCAAGACCTCCCTCTGCTCAACTGTTACAACGTACTGGCTTTTTTTCTAAGGTGGTGAGTTTTACGTCAGGGAATAACTCGTTGATTTTATTACAGTGGCTGTGGGTGCTCCCCTACCTCCTCACTCTGCACGTGACCACACACATGACGTACAGTGCTACGTAAGTGCTGAACGGAAGTTAATAAGGGGATGTCAAAGGATTAAAGACGCGCACCACTCCTCTTATACATAGAAGTACTGGAAATAGCAGGTTTAAACAGAAGACGTGGGGGGCACAGTACGGAGGAGAGAAGGATGTCAGCTGTCACCACGACACATTTTAAGTGACTGGATAAAAAAAATTAAAAAATAAAGTTGTGCCCCACAGGTCTGTTTACTTGCCTTCAAGCTGGTTAATTCAAAGTAAACGTTTGCACCCCACAACCGAAGGAAACGTGGAGGGCTTAGATTGATTAAGACTCCCAAGTGGTTTTCCTAAGCAAAGGGCAGGGGCTTTGAAGTATATTAAGAACACTTCTGATCATATTATTCCATTTCAATCAGCATCTTCCACCCAGGGTATACAGCTAGGAAGCAATGACTGCAGGAGGTGTGGCCTTGTAGATCATTGCGTCTGACGGGAATTAACAACATAGTGAGTACAATTTTATTATTAGTAAAATAAATGATCATAAACTGCAAAAAAATAAGATCTTAGTTGTTAAACCGGGAGCAGCAATCTACAGAAAAAGACAAGAGGGAGACAAGGGAGTAACAATTTGACATTTTAAAGGAGAAGAAAAAATAAATTACACTGTTTTTGGTACAGGAAATATGGTGTTAACGACACTGATATTTATAAAACTAACAATTTTTATTGCAGCTTTTTAGAGAAAATATGACCAAAAATAGTTGAGCAATGAATCTATAAACCAAAAGTCCAGCTCATAACCAGCAGTCTGGATTGGAAAACAAGCATGCTTGCCTCATGCTTTGATTTTAACATCAAAAAGTAATAATAAAACACATAAAACTTAAACATTATTACTTAAATTACACAGTAAGAAGAATATGCATAGAAGAGGACACTATAAAATCTTGAATGCTCATGCTTTTTTGTGGGAAGGCTTTGGTGGACATCTGTAGGAAATATAACTTTTCTCCTGTATATCTATATCTATTTCCCCCTGTGTGTGTGTGTGTGTGTGTGTGTGTGTGTGTGTGTGTGTGTGTGTGTGTGTGTGTGTGTGTGTGTGTGTGTGTGTGTGTGTGTGTGCGTGTGCGTGTGTGTGCGGTAATGTGAGTGATAAGGGCGGAGGGGTGGAGGGGAAAGTCTGACTCCTTATCTGCTCCTTTGCTGAGATGACACGATTACAGTAATTGTTCCGGCCACTAATCATATATATATATATATATATATATATATATATATATATATATATATATATATATATATATATATACTTTGTGTGTGATGATTAGCTGAAAGATGGGTATTATCTAAACTGGTCTTCAGCGCAGCGCAGCATACACTACAGTTATTGTTTCATTTGGGCAACCTGAGTGGGTACAGCTATAGTCCATGATATCCTTTTTGTGTTTGTGTGTAATATTACAATTTGCCGATAATCCCTCCCTTACAGTTGCATAATTATGATCCATAGCTTTTCATTAAAGGCCAGTGGTCTATTTTTCCTTTTTTGGAGTTTTCCTTTGTTCCCTAACATTCTGGTCTCTGGTGCCTCACCCAAGCGCATGTGGGAGGTTGTTACTGAGAATTAGAAGGGCACTACACATTCTTTCTCCTTGTGCAGGTGGTGATAATGCGATATATTAAATGTTCCACACAGTGGGGACATTAACCAGCTTTTCTTGCGTCCTGGACAGTCTGCAGCTACAACAGGTTACAGGAGCCAGCTAGTGATTGGAGGACTGCTGGGTTGAATTCCCCAAAGGCTCGAGGAAATCCAGGCGTGTTGAAGACATAATTGAGTGATGTTACCCTCCAGCGGGGTGCTGTGCACACACAAACACCCTGTTTAGTGGGGGGGTTTATAATGATGTCTGCTACTGCAACACTACTTTTTAGCCCCCAGGTTATAACCTCTATCATCACTCAATGGAGGTTAAAAACAAGGCTGTGTGAGACTTACAGTACTGTGAGACTAAATGTCCTCTTGTATTTTACCAGGGAGTTAAATATTTAAAGTTGAACAGTGTTGACTATCCTATCCAAAGAAAAAGAATAGGTGGAGAGCGGAAATTCCCAATAAAATTAACATAGTAGGCTGGCACGAATGGCGTCCATTTTTATGTGTACTCTTGCCATTGCGACCACTGTAACAGGCTTACTTACATATTAACTCAACTGACTTCCGGCAAGTCACTGAAGTGAGGGTTTACAGTAACGACTAAAGTGAGCAGTAATGTGGTAACGTTAGGAAGCGCAGAGAGCCAATTGACAAGCTAGCTAGCTAACTAGCTAATGGAAAGCTGGCTAGTCAATCCCCACCACTCCCGAGGAGGAGAAGATACTGACATAACAAGCCAGCCATCAGCCAGCTGCGTCCGCTCTCTTCCGATAACACTGCGATAACACTTTATGCCCTAACTAACGTGTGTTGTCACTATAGCAGCTTTCAACAATCACCTTTTTGGTTTTTTTGGCCAGTCAAATGACCACTAGCCAAGGTTCAATGTCCGTTCTGCTTCCGTGGTCTGCATCGCAAACTGGAGAACATCGTCCAGTGGCGTTTAACATCTGGATATGATCAGAGCGCAGTCCACCTGAGAGCGCAGTCACGACCTGAGCGATGTGATGTCATCCTGTCCATAACAAGAGGCAAAGCAATGCATCAAACCTCCCACATCTCCCTAACCTGAATTGCCAGCCGACTAAATCCTAATGGGATCTCGAATGGTTGCTTAATATAATTGTCTTTATTGCCAAATGCTTCAGTGTAGGGCATGGCGGCTGTTAGGGGTGCAGTTAGTGTTGGATTTGTGCAGGGGTGAGGGGGGTGGGGTGGGGTAAGGTATGCGGCTAAAAGCAGAGCCCTGTTCAGGAGACAGTGGAGATTGCTCTTTATGGCCTTGGTGGCGGAGGTCCATGCCAGAATATGGCCATCCATTACAGCGGGCTCTTTAAGGTTAATGACTTTAGAAGCTTTATGGCCATGAGCTCATTACTTAGACAGTCCAATCTAATCAGAAGCCGCACCGGTGACCACCAACAAGCACACTAGTCTGTTTCTAACAATGGTACCAAGGGTTTTCCCTCTGCAGCTTGGAAGATACTCCGTCGTTTGTAGACTGAAACTAACACCACCCATGTACAGTGCACTTGAAGAAGAGGCTCTCCATGAGTTTTGATAATTGCAGTGGTAGACCTTTATTTCCAACTAACGTCACAGTTACCAAAAAAACTATGAGGCTATGATGTGCATACGGTGACAAAATGAAAAAGGTTGTTAAAATGTCTTAAACAGCATGTGTGTGTCTGTGCGTGATGAAACACAGCAGCAGCAGCAGCAGCATCGACAGTTCCTGCATTGACTCACCGCCCTGGTGCTTCCTGGGTCCTGCGGTGTTCAATAGGAAGCTGCAGGAGTTTGTTTGGGTCATCTCATTCATCAACCACTGACAGGGTTATTTTTAACCCAGAGTTTGATGGTACACAGTGGTTAAGAAGCTGGGGACGTGGCTTGTGATGTCCAGGTTGACATGTGATGTCCTATTTGTTTTATCAAATGTTCAGCGCACTTTGTTTTCCGATTACGATGTGTTTCCACCCTGACTTATCTGCCTTGGATGGTTGCTGATTTCCTTCAGTATGTTTTCCATTTCTAATATGCACGTAGAGTCCACAGATTAAGTGATAATGAGCATACTGGTTAATATGACGCCCATTAGAAAGTTTTTTTCCGGGAGAAAAATACAAAGAAACAAAACCTCATTGCCAGACAGAATAATAATACTGACGTATCTGCAAAATCTGAGAGGACATTTGATAATATTTTTCAATGTTCAATGCCAATGTTTTTTTAACAAATTCAATTAATATTAAAAAAGTAAGTTAATACCAGCTGACAATCTTGTTTTTGTTGACCACCCTTTGCTGCAGAGATGTACAAGTGTACTCCAGGGTGTGGCCAGTACATTATGGCATCACAGCTGGGTTTGATTACAGGTGCAACTGATTTGGAACTCTCAGTGAAAGTCTGGTATGTTATTGTTTAAATCATTGTCATCTGTGCATGACAACTACAGTACAATTAGTTCGGGAAAATTGTGTTATTATAGTAAATGTATTGGAACTTAAACACTTATTTAAGGTTGAGAAAAGGTTAAAGGTTATGGCAAAAATAAGACAATAACGGTTGCCGGAGAAGAAATGTGAGCTTCCGTCTCTCCAGCATGAAAGTCAGATGCACTACCCTCCTCAGCACCAACCTGACCTACTTTCCACAGTGCTAGTGGACCAGAACACTACTTCATGCATTGGCATTTTACATTGGAAATGTTGTCTTCTGCAAAAATCATCCAATGTGAACGTAATGCCTTTGTTATATTTGACTGTTTGGTCACAATGCAGTTTGAACTGTTCATTTTGGGAAATTAGATTCTTTGCCGCTTTAAAAAATATATTTTACTGTATGTAATGGTCCTTGGTTGTGTTTTTGTTGACCCTCAGTGCTCATGGTCTCTTTAGCAAGATACTTGCACCATAAATCTAGTTTTTCAGGTTAACATAAAGGCTCTATGACGAACTTTCATTTTGTGTTGATTTTGGCTGTCTCTGTCGATAAAAGCGGTGGTGTTTCCGAGCACCACAGTCCCCTTAGAAAAACCTCCCATTTTTACTGCTGCACGGTCTTACAGTCTACTCCTCTCAGTCCTGGTTCTGGTTCTCCCGTGCCTCCCTTCCTTCTAGTGAGCCCAACAATACGTCCTGGCCCTCAAACAGGGTGCCATCTGTGTTGGCTCCCAGCAGATACTGCTTATAGTTCATTATCTAGCCCAAGTATGTCAAAATAGCTCACTATTTTCACTTGGCTGTTCTGTATACTGGTAAATGGTAAATGGACTATACTTGTATAGCGCTTTTCTAGTCTTCCGACCACTCAAAGCGCTTTTACATTACTAATCATTCACCCTTTCATACCCATTCATACACTGATGACAGGGGCTACCATGCAAGGTGCCACCTGTCCATCAGGATCTATCTAATCATTCACACCCATTCATACACCGATGGCACAGCCTTCGGGAGCAACTCAGGGTTAAGTGTCTTGCCCAAGGACACATCGACATGGACTGCCGGAGCCAGGGATCGAACCGCCGATCCTCTGATATATGCCAAGAACATATACTTGTTCTTGGCATTTTGTTCACCATTGCACACCATTTAATTCAGTGGCAAGTTATTAAAGAGAACAAATAAGGCTTCCTGAGTTAACAAGCTTGCAAAAGGTCCGATAGAAGAAGAAGTTTACACTGGTTAAAAATAAGTAAATGGTGCAACCCAACAAATGAGCTACGATAGCCTTTTCCGTTTTACATTCTGTGGCTCTCTGTCCCCTCAAAGATCGATAACGCCGCAAATTTGCATGTGAAGTCTTAACTCGATTGAATTCTACATTTAAACAGATTAATTTCAACTCCTTTAGTGGATCCAATGATGGCAGTGGTGCCACTGAAATGAATACATTTTTTGTGGAAAGTTTCATCCTGGTGTGTTTCAAGCCAAACCAAACCACAATCCTCATAGCAGACATTTTTTAACCTAGACTAGTAGCTGCTCCCAAAATTTAGTTGTGTATTTTTTCCAACGTAACTCTTCATTTCACACTTTCCCCTTTTTCTCTGTCCTCTATTTTCAACTGTTCCCTCAGTGCTACATTTATTCCTTCACTGTGCAGTTTCATGAAATGTGAAGCTTTGCTGCTGACATATGGGTCTGTGCATGATTGTAAGTCTGAGAGTGTTTTGTGTGTGTGTGTGTGTGTGTGTGTGTGTGTGTGTGTGTGTGTGTGTGTGTGTGTGTGTGTGTGTGTGTGTGTGTGTGTGTGTGTGTGTGTGTGTGTTGTGAGAGACAGAGACATGAGGCATCCTGGGAACACTGGTAGATAACAGAGTGTTTCTGTTCTCTGCTCTGCTGAACACCAATCACTTCCTCTCTCAGATAAAAACCCGGAGGAGTTAAAATAGACTGGTGAATGTGTGTATGTGCCGGTGTGATTTTAAGTCCACACAGGGATGTGTGACAATGAAACGTTTACTGTTTAAGGAGTCCCGTATTAAATATTTCAGCAGTTCTGCTGATGCAGCTGTCCTTGAGTCACTTTTTCTCATCTTGGTTTCAGACTGACCCTCAGGGGGTGAAAACCAAGCCACAAACCATTGGGTCGTGCGTCTCTCAGTCCCTGATGCTTTGGCCTGCTGTCCACATCCAGATTTCTTAGCTAATGGTTCTGACCTCTATTAATGCCCCTTTCCATCAGAGACTCACCTCTTCCGTCCTCCTCCACATGTCGGCCTCCTCCTGTTCGGCTCACGACTCCTCCTGTTTCTTAAAAGTAGCCTTTACTCTTTTTCTCAACTATCCTCGCCAAATCCAAGAAGGATGCCGCAGTCCCTAACATGCGAAACATCTGCACTGGATCAAGACATCATGACACTCAATTGGGGTTAAACCATCAATGTGACCAAAAGAACACAAGGTTTGGTAAAGGTAACAGCAGTGTAGTAGTTTCAGAACGGTCACCGAAAACTTGTTGATTGTCATGCACATTTTTACTTGGTCTTGTCTCGGTCTCAGACAAAGCGGACTTGGGTTTTTATTTCCGGACTGGTTAAGACCACAACTCCGGGGATATCACTAAATTTCTTAAGCCTTGTGAGATTTATTTATTGATATGATTTCTGTGATTGTTCATAGAGAACAAAGGGAAATCCCCACACATAAAATTCACCGATACCTTTTGATTATTTTTTCAAGACATTTGGCACACTTGTACACATAGTATATATGGCAATAAAAGAGGTGGATGAAAAGGAATATTTTTTTCTTTGGGTGTTTTAATCTTTTTTAGAATGTGGATCCCTCGGGTGAATTTGTGCCTATATGGTTTGCATGTTCCACATTTTATCAAGTGTGTTATGCAGTGTGCGACTGGTCTGGTCTTGTCTGGGTCTAAGTGGTCTTCAATAAGTCACTGTTTATCAGGCAAACAGTAGAGACTCAAGGAAGAGATGGCACTGTTCCAAGAACTACTAGGGTACATAACTGTTTTTATAACTGTCTGAGGTACAACATGGTAATGAGCGACCTTTACAGGTGCTGGTAGAGTATCTTTCTCCCCTGTGGACAGAGCCACATGTAAGATCACCAAGAATTTAAAGCTTGACTATTACTTTTGACATAAAACATACTAAGTACTCATATCTTATGTATATTCATTTTGTGTTCTCTATAATATTGTGACATTTTAATATTATATAGGTGGGAGACTTCAAATAAGCCCGGTGGGCTTTCTGCCTCTTCCTGCAATACAAATACAATGTGCAATTATAGTTATAATAGTTTTCTGTCTGTATAAATAATATTTCAGTTATTTTGGATTCTTTACTGTTTTTATTGCTTATTTATAATACTTGTTTTTTTTAATCTTGTTTTTCTTTTACTATGCAAATTTCCCCGCTGCGGGACTAATAAAGGATTATCTTATCTTATCTTATCTTATCTTATCTTATCTTATCTTATCTTATGTCTCTTGTTTGCACTATAACCTATGCTGCTGTAATCCTGTAAATTTCCCTGGTTTGACAGAGTGGCTCCTAGTTACAGAAATTGTGTTTAAAGAAAACTGTAATAAAAGACACCATCCAGATATGGGGCCCTGCTGGGAGGGAACACATCTGTCCATTTGACGCAGAAATCCCAGATGTGGCACTGTGGACCGTTTATCTTGGAATTGAGGAGCGTGTTGAATTCCTTTCCCTTCTCAGTCTGATCCTCCTCCTTCATCTTGTTTTCCTCTACTCTCCGTCACCTATTCAATTGAGCAAACAGTGGCTAGATCATTGACGCTCTCCCTTTTGACCAGCTGATGACTCCTCGCTATGAATAATGGGTATTGCATTGAATTTTACAGCGCCAGCACCAGCTCTCAGTCATCGTTAAACGCCTAGGATGCAACAGGCCATCACGAGACAGTGATGGAGAAATATGTTTATCCAATCTTTTACTCATGAGTTCCAGCTAATGTGGCCATCACGGCGTGGCCTTTAGAGGCTGATGAATCAGCCGTCGAGGTGGAGGCTGGATTAAAGCATGATTGGATCTAGCCTCAACGTCTACCGTTAAATGAAGCTGTCGATGCCGAAGAGAGAAGCAAAAACTAGCTGCGATCCCCACTGTCGCCACCGTAGGCATCAGTCAAGGCCATGACGATGAGGTGAAACGCCTCCTTCTAAGGATCAGGATCACAAAATAATTGTTCTTTCTGAAATGTATCTGGGAATAGGAGAGGAGAAAATCTGAAGACAGAAATACAAAATAATCTCCACCTTTTGAATTACTCAAATGTAGAAAATCAGCTCCAGTGCTCCAGTTTTACATCAGTAATTAAGCAAACGATCCAAAAATTTACTTTAGCCGTAAATGTGTTTCAATTCAGAAACTGCAGGATTGGACCCAAACGCAGATGAACTGAAGAGGAGGTAAAAGGAAGAGTTGTGAGATTTATTGAAAAATAAACCTACAGTCCAAATAAAACAGTTTGTGCGGCTGAAAGGTGATAGGTATTAAATCCAAAGGGCAGTATACAGGGAACAAAAACAGTGAAAGGCTACATACAGCTGTGAGAAACTAGAAAAAAAAGCTGAAACACTACAAACTGGGTTTAAAAAAAAAGACAAACTGGAGAAGTGTGCTCAAATATGAAATACACAAGCAAAGGAGGGTGATAACGAGGGACATGTGAAACAATCAGGGCGGAGCAGACAATCACACTGGCGGGGAATGGAAAAGACAGGGAGTAAAGTTGTCAGCAACGACAGAGGCGCAGAGTATCAAAATAAAACCGGCGATACTAAGCATGAACAACTAACAGAAGACCCAAAACCAGGAACCCAAAATCTTCAATATAACAGATCAAGAGGTCAGAGGTCATAGAGCCAGCCTGTTGTTTCCTAATAATGACAGTATGCTACAAATGACGTGGAGAGAAGCTGAAGTGTACATCATCATCAGATACGAGGATGGTTGTGGCGATGCCCATTAACCTTAATAGACAGCGGCTCAATTATGTGGGGAAGAACGGCAGCCAGCTGCAGCTGGGAGGAATAGGGCAGTCGCAGTAACCTTTTTGGCATCTTGGTGGGTAAGAAAATGACAAGGTCTGACGCCTTCTGAGTGAATCACATCTGTGACATTTGGTCAATCGAGAGGTTTTTCACACGTGGTCCGGTGGCTAGCAGCACCCCCGCATCGGCAACTGAACAACAATCGACACTGCTCGGGGAAGAGAAGTTTGGTCAGGACTGTACGCTGCCTCTTCTGTATTTGGTTCAGGAAGTTCTGCCTCCATAACTTGTGTGCTTCCAAAAACATTCTCAATTAGTATCTCTTTTGACATCAGTCTTAAAAAAAAACCCTCGTCCAAAAACATCTCCCACTTAAATCAATGCAATGCTCCTTCACGATGACATGAAATCTAACAAAACGACCCTCCCCCCAACCCACCCCTCCATCAGCACCTTTGTTTTCCTCCTGAAACCTACTTCTTATTGAGGCTCGGGCGTAGAAGTCGATGAATTGCTTTAACCAGGTCTCGATCGGATCAGGCCTCCCGGCGTCTGGTGGGGAGGAGATAAGACCCGTTATCTCTTTCCGACAAACCCGCAACCTCTCTCCGTCCTCTCCGTGACTGGACCAGAGGGAGGGGAAATGAGAGGGAAGGAGAGAAACGTCAGAAAATACATCAGCTTAGATATCATTAGCAATGCTGGAAATGATATAACTATAAATATATGAAAATCTAGAAATTGGAAGAAATTTGTAAAACGGCGAAAGAAAAATGTTCTGGGTTTAAACAATATTTGTAACATTTCTTCTGGGTGTGTTTTGCGTTGTCCTTTTACACAGTGCTGCTGTTATTGGGAACATTCTTACTAGTAATGAATTTATACATGCAGCAGCAGGGTTAGGGTTAGGGTTAGGGTTAGGGTTAACCCGGTTTTGACAGAGGGGCTTGTTTATTAACAATTCATAGCCTGATCTATTGAAAATGTTATTCCTAAAAATATGGTGAAAACAGTTTTTTTACATTTTTGACAGTACTTTCAGATTTATGGAGTGAGAAGTATCAAAAATGGCGTCCTTTCACTCTAAACTCGAATTTTGAACCTGGCTTTATCCAATGTTCTAATTTCTGTTTTGAAAATGTAATGCAAATTAAAATAAAAAAAGATAAAGTTATCAACTGTGGAAGTCCCTTGGCAATATCTATTAGTTAGTTATTTTTTACCTTATTCATCTGTGGTTTCTTCCCTTAGGCAACAACTAAAAAAGAGAAGGACATCTTATTGGTG
The DNA here is from genome assembly GCF_027596085.1 of Anoplopoma fimbria. Taxonomy (NCBI): domain Eukaryota; kingdom Metazoa; phylum Chordata; class Actinopteri; order Perciformes; family Anoplopomatidae; genus Anoplopoma; species Anoplopoma fimbria. Next base: position 25,569,667 of record NC_072450.1, read on the forward strand.
TAACTTTAAATCATTTTGTTTTCTTCAGAAGCCGGCTAAAATTAGCATTGTGGTTCTGTCTAATTTACTGTTTAGCTATCAGCCATTTCCCACAGGAAAAGTCCTAACGAGTATTTAATTAATGACATTGATTCATTTGGTGGAGGAAAATCTGCTTCGTGGATCAGACACATGAGATCGGACAAAGCGATGTCTCTCATAATTTTCTTAGCCCTCGTGTCAGTTACTCACTTTTGGGTTTTACATGTAACACTCTATTCTTCTTTAAATGTCTTCATTGTGTCACACTGCTTACAGATGGTCCCCTGTGGAAAGCCGTCATTTCTCCGCGGTGCTGTTTGGCTCAATTAGCGACCGACTAGCTGCGGTCGTCTCCACAATACAACCCTAATTGCTCATTTAGCGTTTTGTGTCTCTTTTCAGATTGCCAAAACACCAGAATGTGTAATCAGGGGTGGGCACTCGATGAGGCGAGGCAAATAAGTCAACATCTCAGACCATCATTACTGTGTGGGTGACTGATGCCGTAGAGGTTTATTTCCTCCTGTCTAGTCTCTGAAGATGGAGGGGAGGGCAACTTTGAGCTGAGGGAGATATGCATCTGATCACTCTGCTCTCTGCTCTCTGTTCATTTGATTGGTTGTTTGAGTTCTGGACATATTTGATCTAAGCCGAGTCTAGTGGAATAATTCTTTCTAGCTCATTTTTGAAAACCAAGCCACCACCGCTGCCAATCAGTGTAAATCACAACCGACTGGGGAAGATTTATTGAGTACTGACGAGGCGATAAAAAGCATTGTCTTAACGGTGAAGTTGTGTCCTTAAACCACAGTGAACTGTAGGCGATCACAATTCATATTGCTGCTCTGCACCAAACATTCCATTTCCATTCAGCAATGAACGTTGAGAAATTTTCGATGCTTCTGAGAGTTAACCAATGTTTGTGGAGTGCTTTGAAGCGGATCATGACATGACACACCGCATGAATAGTGGGGCTGGACGGAAATGTGAGATAGTTGGGCAATGAACCTGTGACGTCTTGATTATGAGTCTTTTTGGATTACTTGACCGAGCTGCTGTCTCTGCTGTGATGCCTATCTACTAATGAACCGCTGACTAGAGGAGACAAACACAATAATAGCCTATTGAACTCCAGAGGGCTGTCTTTACTGCCAAATCAACCAGTCCGTCCGAGCAGCAGTTTGCTGGTTTGTCGGAAGTTAAGAAACCTTTTTGATGACACGTCACAGAGATGAGGCTGACCAGTGACTCATCATTTATAAGATCCTCCAAATCTAAGTCTGTCTGCCACAGTTAATAGTAATGCATTATGTACCAACTGTGTATTGTATTGGGTGGAGATCCCTATACTTGATACAGCTCTCTCTCCGTCTCTCGCTCCAATTTAAACTGTTACATCACCGAAAGGCATACTGTACACAACTCGCTCGCAAGGATATAACACAAATAAAGCTGCTTACTAACAACTATAAAGTTCACTAATAATATGTGTGATTTGTTGAATTTGTGGCCGTGTCCCTGCAGATGTGTAGTATTTCATGTGTTTCCAGCACCTCCTGTCTGCTCCAGGTTTTACACACACACCTGCCATCATTGGCTCGTCATCCCTTCCAGTCTGCTCACATGCCCCTCATCAGTCTTGCAAAATTTCACACATCCAGTGCCAGATCGTTGACTAAGTGACTTCAGGCTTCTGTGGTTTTGTATTTTTGGGGGTAAAATTCCCTGCGTTGGGACTGTTCTTTTCCCCGTGTGCCTCAGGATCACCCACCTGCGTGCTAACCCCGTGAAGCCTCACCCTCGTCCACCCTGGTCTGCCATTCGCCATCGCCCCCTTTGCCCAGGGCCTCACCCACCGTTCCCTTTTGACTAGCAGTAACCTTCACCAACCTCAGTCTTTGTGCTACGCTAAACTAACCATGTCCTGGCTCCAGCTTTATATTTATCGGCAAACACAAGAGTCATATTAATCTTCTTGTTGAACTCTTAGCATAAAAATGAATGACTATACTGTCCAAAACGTCAAACTTAGTCTTTAAGAATAAGAAATGTCCGCTGGCATGTCCGTCAGTTTGTTGAGTGTGTAGTGTGTGTGTGTGTGTGTGTGTGTGTGTGTGTGTGTGTGTGTGTGTGTGTGGACTGAAGAGGCAGAGATTCTGCAGTTTTCTCATCACACAAAACCTCTGTTGACTTAAGGAAACCAAACATGATGCACACAACATGAGACAGGAAATGCTCCAGAAATAGTAAACTAACCCACCAGGTAGACATGTATCCTCATGAGAAAAATCTATTTTAGGTTGCTTCAGGTCCTCTAAAACTGAATAATCAGTTTGAACAATCTGAATTTCATCCTGCTTTGTAATGCATGGTCAAAGTAAAGTAACCCTAATCAGAGAGAAACAAAAATCCTACCGATAATGAGGGCCAGACAGATGCATAATAAGAAACTCTGCTCCTTGTGGATCTTTTGTTTGCGGCACTGATTTTTGTTTGTGAGCAGAATTGACAGTAATACAGTCCTGCCACAGCCTGAAGAGAGGTTGGAGAACATCTGACTGTCACTCCCACAACATGGTGGAGGAGTGACAGTCAGATGTCCTCCAACCTCTCCTCAAAAGAACGCTGCACATAAATACAACATTTTCTTTGTTTTTGACTGTATATTCAGTCTGAGTAATATGAAACTACAAAGTAGTATGACGGTGTAAGGAATAATCAGCTTAAAGGCAAGGTTGAGTGAAAAATAGGACTTAGTGACCTTTGCAATTAAAATTTAAAGTGCTCAATAGGAAATTTTGAGCATATCTATGATTGAGGCATTCCCTCATCACCCCTCTCAACATGGTGACGACTGAGCTGACGGCTAGCAGCTAATAGTGCTAACAGTGTTAACCTAAGGGGGATTTGGAGTGTTCAGATTCTAACATACTATTAATATTTTATGTATATGTAATGGCAGGTACAATTAGAGAAAAAAAATCCCTCTACAGATGTTTTTGCCCAGTTAGGGAATAATGTTCACATCATATATGTAGATATATAGGTAAACTGTGATGATTCCTGTTGATAATTTGACAAGATGAAAATACGAATGCAGTAAAATGCAATAAAATTTACTGAAACATTTGTGCAAACCATTTAAGTCCCCCTTCACTCAAAAATGTGTTTTGCTCATTGATACTTTAGTTGGATGTTTGAGCTGCACTGCTGCACGGAATGATGTATGTGCCGAGTTTGACACTTAAATTGAACTTTTCAGTGAAGTAGGAGACATCTTGTGTCCAGCAGTGAAACTCTTGGAATAAACCATATTTTTTTCTTAATTTCTGAAGTGTCTTTAATGTCTCAACTTAACCAGAAAAGTTAAAAATGTAAATTTCTTGTAGCAAAGAATCAACTCCCCCACCCACCATTAAAGATTGACAGATAGATGGTTGCCTTCCTTCATCTTTTCCTTCTCTGTTATCATCCCTTCTCCTTTCTTCTCCCATTTTCATTTTCCCACCTCTCCATCACCCTTCTTTTCTCTCCCTCTTCCATCTCCCTCTCTCTTACAATCCTTTTGTCCCTTTCTCTTTTTTCCCCTGCCATATTCTCTCTTGCCTCCCTGTTTTTCTCCTCCCTTCATCTCGCCACTTACTTTTCCTCCCATCCTAACTCCTGTCTAATCCTAATCTGTCTCTCCTCCTCTCTCTCCCTACCTCACACCCCGTCCCTGCTCTTCCCCCCATCTCCTCCCCCTGTATATCATCCCTCTCTCTCTTTCTCTCCGTGATGAAAGAGGGAGTTTTAAAAGAGAGCGAGAATCAGAGGAGGAGGTTGAAGGGGAGGGGTGGGTTCCCTATAAGAGCAGCTGCCTCCAGCATCCACGTAGCCAGAAAAACCACTCTGAGACCGAGGGAAGGAAACGTATACGCTGACAAACCTCAACCTGCACCCAAGGGACCCCTACAGGCACCCACAACCTCACCCCAACACAGGTAAGGGGACCCTGTGGAGGAGTAGGGAGACGGAGGAGGAACATCATTGGCTTGACCTCTGACCTTTGATACAGAACCTTTTGCACTTTGCAAAACAGTCTTATTGGAGAAAGTAAGGACAGATCTTTTTACTAGTTGCTTTTTAAGTTATGTTATGTTAATATGGCAGATTTAGAGAGCCCAATAAGTGGCAACAATCCAAATGTGAATTCCATTTTAATTTAATCAAAATTAAATGGAAACAATTGGACTCAGGGGAAGACAACTGGCCCGTTTTTTTTCATCCAGTTAGAATTTATTTAATCAATCAATCAGTCTTTGTCTCCATCACTTGTCTATCATCAACGCCTGCTGTAGAGTCCCAGATTAACTGTTGCAGCCATTGTCACGCTGCTGTTACCTCTTGACCATTGGGTTCCTTGAGGCTGAGAGCTTGTAATGACGCCAATCACAGACTTGAGGCTTTAACTATTGTTGACGGACAATAACGACCTTCCTCGATGTTAAATCCTACGTGTGTGAGTGGGTTAAAAGCATAATGCAGCAGGGAGCAGGGGGTGCAGATGCTCCATCTGAGGACTGCAGTTTGTTTTGTCAAGAGGGAAAGGTCATAAATACTACGTCGCCATTATTCATAATCGTTAAGGCCTGATTTACTGCCGCGCTCTGATGGCTTTCATGAATGAAAGGTGGTGTTTGTGTTTAGGCTGTGGCTTAAGACAGAGTAATGGTAGGTAATCTGGGTAAGTGCAGGTTGATTAGTCAGGGTCAGATTTTCTCGGCTCACTTTATTAGAAGGTTATTTTCAGGTTTTCAAAGGCTTTTGCCTGAACTGAGTCAATAGTTTGATATAAAAAATACCTGCCAAATGACGTATGAAAAATAACTTGATTAAAGGTTTAATTCATGCCCTAAAAAACTTGAATAATAGAGTAATGGGTACCTATGGACTGATTCTTCCTTTTTTTTTTGATGTCGCAATGTGAAATGGAACCTGCTTTTAAATCTAGAGTTCCACTGAAAAGAAATCGGGAAATTCTCAGGACGCTCAGTAAATGGAGGGAGGTTAAAAGTTAAAGACAGAAATTAAAATAGATTTTGATTGATCCCATATAAAAATGTAATTCGTATCAGGCCGATAGTGTCACTGCAGACACCCCTTACCCTTGAGTCCAAATCCATCTTAGAAAAACATCTTAAATCCAATTATGGATAAACGGTAGAAATGTATTCTATGTAATGGTTTGGAATTAAGTTTATGGAATGATTTTTGGATAATAACTCATTATTTCAACCTCATCATTGTTAGTATTATGTTTAATATCTCATTATCAAAAACTCATAAAACTCATTATCATTAAGTGTATCTTTAAGCTGTCAAGAATCGATCATGAAGTCAATCAACTTTAAGATTGGGTGTCACCTCTTTTTTCGACGTTGAATAATCAACATCGTGTTATTGTTTAGCCTGGGGCTCAGTTATTCATTTGACCTTGACAGAAACTCCATAAACAAAGACGCTGTTTAAAATCAGTTACTTTAAGTAAGCTTTTACATTAAAAGGCTCTTTCAACAACCACAGATGATAACAGATTTGAAAGTGCACGTAACTGGTGCTAATTATCAGAGTAAGAAAAGCTTGCTGTCTATCAGAAAGAGGCTAGATACTGTGGTGCTCTGGCTGAAACAACGCTGTTCTGAACTGATTCGGGAAATCTAGAGGCTGCGTTCTCACACCTTAGGGCAGATAATCATAGCTGTAACATGTATTTATTTTCTGATTTGCTTTTTATTATGTTCTAGCATTTCTGCATTGGCTGGTTGGAATAGATCGCAGAGTTAATAAACTAATTGAATTATTTGATGAAGAGCTGGGAGTAGAGAGAAACAAGAAAGTCCCCTTGAAATCAAGAAAAAGACAAATCCATAGAGTACCACGCGTTAATTAACCTTAAACTTACCCAAAAAACCCACTGACTGCACAAATCATTAAGAACCTTTTACTGGATTGCAGCCCCATTTCTTCCGCAATGTGTCCCATCTCCTTAATGAATCATCTGGTGTCTTCCACAACACGGTACACTTAAATAAACCTTAGGACACCATTATCCCTCGAAGGCTGGCTGGGGAAAATGGAGGTGGTATAAGGGGATCGTAGGTCATTGTGAGGTTGTGTATAGCTCTGGTGTCTGCACTGAACTGGCTTTGTGAATGTGGAGTGGAGTTAATCCAAGGATACAATATTCCTAACACGGCAGGGTCCCTGTACATCCTTTTGTGCTGGGAGGATTTCATCCTCGTTGCCCTCAGCGTGCTCCTCTTTCTCCCTGCCTGTTTTCATATCAACGGAAAAATGACTCATAACAGACACAGTTGCACTCCTTTTAATTGTGGTGGCAGAGATATACATTTTCTTTTGCTGTTGTTGATTACGTGAATGTTCCTCGGCTCAGGACAACTATAAGAGCGCAAAGGCCCTGACCATTCTTCAGTATTTTTTTAATTTATTTTTTATAAATCTTGGTAATCTAGGAGTTAAAGCATTTGTTTGGAGGCAAAAACTAAAAGTGGAGGTTAGTGTCAGTTAATTTCAAATGAACATACTTCCTCTTTGTATTCTACTCAATGATATATCAAAGGAACAGTGTGCAGCATTTAGGGGTATCTATTGGCAGAAAAGGAATGTAATGTTAAGTAAAGTTAATTACTTAGCATTACTTAGTCTTTAGCATTTACAGAGGAGTAAATGTTTGTAACTTTGTAATGCAAGACATCATAGGCAATGAGTCGGCAAGTGGGATCAGGGAAAGACACACTACCACAAAGCTAACTAGCTAATATGAGCAACCAAGTAAGAAAAAAACTACTTTCAGATAATCCCAGATGTATTCTGAGTCAGAGATATCAGGAATTTCTGACAGCTACAATATCTCCTGCTTGGTGAAAAGAAAAATAGGAAGTGTCAACTAACCGCCAACCAACCTCAAAATGGCTGTAAAGCCACCATCACTGACAGTCACGTCTAAAATAAATACATTATAAAGACTTATACGGTTGATTCAGGTTAAAATGAGCTATACCGTTTGTATCTGGTTTAACGTTGCAAATACCACAAAAGTAGCAGATTTTGGCTTTATTGTAAAATGATGTGACTACAAGGCTGGGGTATCCATTTTAAAATAAGAGTCGGAAATACTGAAAGTCCTCCTGTTTTTCCCATTCTGCCGACATAAGGTGAACGCAGTGCAAACAAATAAATGTCAAATGCAGGTGGGATGGAAAAGCAAAATTAAAATTACAGGGCATCTCAAAACATAAACCAAAGAAAATCAATATGAAATGTTTTTGAATGTGAGTGTGTGAGTGTGTGTGAGCACACCTCCCAACCATTAATCGATCTTAAGTGATTAGGTGCATTGAGAAGGGGAAATTGATTCAGTTTAGCGTGTCTGCCTGTAATGGCTTTGGCATGTAATCTACTGCCACGTCACACACAGCCTGACTGACAGGGAACATCTTGTAAAAGGTTTCTTCAAAAGGTTTCTTCTGGCTGGAGATGTGTCAAAACGCCAGCTCTCAGACACATGTGAGCTGCCATGACCTCTGACAAAGAAATTAAGTGTACATGTACCATTACAACCTGCAGGTTTTAGGGTGTCTTACAATAAATCTGAACAATATATCGACCATATAGATTCAAAAGTAAGGGAGATGTTTGTATCCAGAAACTGGTGAAATAATTAATGTGAAACGGCCTCTTTTTTTTAATGCTAGAATTTAGTAATTCAGTTTTTGTGACACGAATAGAGGAGAATAGTGAAGCTCCTTTATGAACTTTTATGCCAATGGTATTAGTAGTTTTTGTCGCTTTTTTTTATGTGTGTGGAAAAAGAAGCGCATGACAGGGGGAGGGGGAGAGAAAGAGCATGAGTGGGAGAGATCGAGACTTATAGAGGCAGAAAGCAAAAAATTAGAGGAAGAGGGAGGTAATGACAGATAAAGCAGTAGGTACAGAGTGTATGTAGGCCATGACAGAGACGATTAATATATAGATTAGATATGTTTAATCAACTTGATTGGTAATATAGATCCTTCTTCCTGGAATGTGTCACATCAATGACCACCCTGCCATTTTGCCATATAGCTATCAATATTAAAACAAAGAGGACAATGTATCTTGAGTGGGCCTGAGACAAGCTGCCAATCAAAGTGACTTTTCTGACAGTTTAAGATGTCGGCCATCTGGCTCCAGGCAGAAGACTAAGTAACATTTAATTACCTGTCAAACTGACTCATCAACCAACAAAGCCAACATCACGAATACGCTTTAATTGTTATCTTAAACAGGAGGATCATGCGATCGGTTGCGTGTGTGATTGTGTGTGTGTGTGCGTCCGTGACTGTACGCCTCTCTGTCTGAGTACACTGCTGAGTACCTCGCGGCTGCTGCTCTGCTGCTCATTTCTATTGTTTTAAACCAGGTGTTTGGCTTACCCCTAACAGCTAAAGGAACTACCAGTACAAACACACTGTACCACTCTGTAAACTATGTCCTAAACTATTGTTTGTTGTTGATGTCCATCAGAGTTTTGTGTGTTTTGCAGTAACCTGGCTGCAAACTAATTTCCAAGTAAGCGACAATAAAGTTACTTTGAACTGTTCCTCACAGTAATTCAGCCGCTGCTAAGTGGGCAGACAGCTTGGTGAGTGTATTACACAACGAATTCTACCCGATTGCCTGAATACATCGCCGCTTGTTTTCAAGTTTGAATGAAGAGCTACACTCTGCTTATTGCACTTACTAGTTTGTTTCCATTAATATTCTGGTTCTCTCTCCTTTAAGGGTGGGAAGTTTAATCAGTTAAACGTAAAGCTTTTCAATTTAAAGCCGCAGTTTATAAGGCCAGTATGTAGTTGTGGACAATAACTTTAGTGTATGTACTTTAAAAAAATCATTCAATTTAACAGTTACTATTTCATTGGCCTTTTTTCAGATGCATTCAGGCTTTTCATATATGAAGGGTCAAGAAAGGAAAACTTCATTTGCATAATAAAAATTGATCTAAAAATAAAGGCAATGATTCTTTACGTCTACAGTATGTCCACATGTCTGGACCAACATTATATAGAAAGCACCTACAAATGCCCTGAAAAGTACATGGTGTACAGACGTGAATATTGCGGTTACATTTAAGTTAAGTAAAAACCTGCAGTCTGGAAATAAAGAAGAACTGCAAGACGGATGCACGCTTCTCCTCCGTTCAACCACGCGTGCATAATCCGGCTTTAAGTCGCTCTTCAGGCTGAGGGTAATTTATTTCACACTTCCTGTTCTTGATGAGAAAATGGCAATAATGGAGAAAAATAATGGTGGAAACAGTTGATAACACAGACGGTTGTGAGTTGTCGGATGACAAGACCACAAATCAGACTTGAACCTACTTTTGAATGTTTCTGCAATTTTAACAGTACTTATTCATGGTTGACAACACTTTTTAATCAACAACTTGAAGATGGTCTCAATGTGAGTACTTTTTCCATTTAACCAGGCTTATTGAACTTAAACACAGCTACACATATGCATACTTTCCAAAGTGACATACGAGTGCTGTCGTGTGTCATTTCATTTATATTTGTCTGAATACAAGGTAAGTTCTACAGAATACCATAGCTGCTCCTTTGGTAGCCTTGAATTGCAACAACATTTTTTAGGTAGTAATACAGCTCAAATGTCACAACATCAGCAGGTAACAGGTTGAGCTAGGATAGGAGATACTACTGAGAGATATTCTATGGACACTGGTTCCTTTCATCTGAATTATATACTATATCATCTACTAGGCTGCATACCTCCGTCAGCAGCGCCTCAGCGCAGCACCAGACAGTAATGACTTAATTAACTGGTTTATTTAGTGGTTAATCAGTTGATTAAAAGTAAAGTAATTGGGTTTTTAGGGCTCTAGAGAGAGGACCTGGCAGACGTCAGTAGAAGGATGAGAGAGAGGAGGAACACGCACCAGTGTTGAAGAGGTGCTGACGTAAGTGAAAATACAAAGAAGCAAACTCGTAGTCGTGATGTAAAGAAATAATGATGATTTACCTTTTCTTCTTGGTACTGAGGGATAAAAAACGCTCTGCAGGCGTTAATCAGGGGACATGACACAGGTGTGCTCAATGAGATAAGTGTCCTCAAACAAATTTACACATTGTGGGAGGAGCACATAGCTACCTGATTCATCCGACATTTAAAAGTCACATCAGAAAAACTGGGTGATTGTACAGTCATTATATAGCACAGAGTACTTTATAGACAAGAAGACAAAATAAAACAGATAAAGACTACAGTCAGTGGAGTGCATACCTGCATGTATGTCAGTGTGTGCATCTGTAATATTCTGAGTGACTGCAGCCAGGCTGTATGCATTCTGTGTTGGTGTGTACTTGATAGGAAATCATGAATCAATCATTTTTAGCAGGAAAGAAAGACTTGGGAACTGCCAGAACTCAAATTGACCGCAAGTAGGATTTAGACTTCTACATAAACCTCCAATGACAGCTGTCAAATCATATTCGGTGATTCATGTTTATTCATGTTTCATAAATTTAAGATTATTATGGAAAAAGCTTCCCCACAGGCATGGACCATTTCAGGGGTCATATAGACCTCTATGTTTCACTTAGCGTTAGCTTTAAATCATATTGCGTTTGTCCGCCATTTTGGTCCGGACTGAATCATCTCAGTTATTGGTGGATGGATTGACATGACATTTGGTGCACACATTTATGGTTACTACATGAAGAATCCTTATAATTTTGGTGATCCATTCAAGGTCCAATATTTTAAAAAGCTAGTTTTTCTATAACTTTTTCTATTGTAAATACTGTGAAAGTATCAAACGCTCAATCAATGGAGTAATACACAGTCCGTATTCAGAAACCCATGCCTTCAAACGAATATGTCTCCTTTTACCGCCTATCGAGCATCAGTGAAATTGGTAACAAGAGGTGCTTGTGACGAGCCCAAAGGATACCAAAAGACAATACCAGCCACTGCTTGTTAACCCTGCTTCCACCTAGCAAGAGACACAGAAGTATCATCGGCCGTACTACCAAACTTTAGAGTAGCTTCTTTCCTCAGGCTGTGAGACGCCTTAATTCAGCCTCTGTCCTCCATTTATAAAATAGTTCTATTTTTGTGTGTTTTTCAAAATGGGACCACAAGCTGTATTTTGGTGCATAACCCAAATGTACAATGACAATAAATATACTTGAAACTTGTAACCTTGATGGTGATCATGGTAAATATGCTAAATATGTCCAAGTACAGCCTTACATCTCTGCTGGCATGGCCGTAGACTCCTGGTCTTGTTAGACTACATGTGACGTTATGGTTTGAGATTATGAAGGTAAGCATGTATCCCACATTTCCTTACCTCCCATATTACAGCATTAAGGTTACAGCATTTAAATATGTATGCAACCTCGGTACACACCTCAGTAGATAACAGAGATGGGAGGCTGGGAAGTCTCCTCCATGCGTTATCCATAACGATGGCAGCTGATTTTTGGAAGCCAAATCAGCAACAAAGTCAGTGACAGGAGGTTCGAGAATAAGATGCATTTTGGACAAATGAACACGCCAAAGCTGTTTGTCTAAATCCAATGCCATCTGCTGATCTTGTCCCGCCCCTAGCTGTCCTCCAATATTCCCACCTAAAATGACTGCACTGCTCTTTTGTCCTTCACTGACAAACCCATCCCCTTTCCTATCGGACTTAAGACTCGACACACGCTTTTATTGTTTGCACGCTAGAATTAATTTTGATTAATTTTGCAGAGCTGCCGTTTAATGGGTAGCTAGAGATTTGAATGAACTGTAGTGTAATTACACTTTTATCAGTTTTTAATTACTCTGAATAAATCCAAAATTTCTAAGACATTATGAAGTAGCGATTGATTGAAGACAAATTAGTTTTACTTTCAGCCATGTCACTTTAATAGATAATGACAACCTACTCCTAAAAGAGCAGTGTAGTTTGTATGCATGTGTGTGAATGTATTTAAGTGTGTCTGCAATTGTATTGTCTAGCTGGCATACACACATTAGGTAGGTGTGAGAATGGATGTGTTTGCATGTGTGTTTGTGTGCTGCATATGTTTGTGTGTCTTTATGTTTTGTGCAAGTAAGTTTGAGTGTGCATGTTTTTCAGCAAAAACAATGACTCAGTTCGTTGCCAGCGGCATTAATTTAGTCATCAATTAAAAGAGATAACGAGTTTGTTTAATGAGATGAAAACTGGTTGTGTTTCTGACGTCAGACTCACCAGACTGGGCTGTTCCAATCATTATAAAGTCAAACTATTTTGCTTTTGCTGTTTTTTATATTCTCCAAGTCTGCTGTGTTCTTTTTTGTCACTTTTTTGTCTCAATTCTTGCATTTCCTCCCTTATTGACCTACATATTACTCTCCTATTTCCAATGCAGTGAAAGAGGCAGCACAATTTAAAAGGAATCCTATAACATTTTGAAAATATGCTTGCCTAGAGTTTGATGAAAATATTTATATCAATAGACGTTTTAACTAGTCGTGGCAGAATTTTAACAAATTTCGTCAATGATGTCTTAGTTCCATCATGTATACCAGTAAGACAAGACAGTGAGGTAGTGGCATGCACAATACCAGGATCCTGGAAGTGGCTTGCTTACATGGAATGAAACTGTTTTTATTGATATCAATTTAACTTGTGCTTTTTGTGTTATGACAAGCAAAAAGCAGTTTCGCTTTGTAACGTCTTAGATTAGCACAAAGACATACACAGCAGAGGAAAAACAACTAGCCTTGTTTCGTAAAAGACGGCATCAAACATCTCCAAAACTGCCTTAATTACATATTGTGTATGTATATTCAACACATGTAGAATTGAAAATGTCATTGTGGCGTGAGCAACAGCTGCCCAAATGACAGCATGTAGCATTTGTCCAAAACTAAGGTGATTCTTGGATTTGTTGGCTGCTAGCTTGCTTGCTAAGAGGATACAACGTGTAAATCAAACACTTTAAGAGCTTTTGGAAGCGTATTTTACTTCTTTCGGTGAAAGCTTTTGACCTGCTTCCAGTCTATGTGCTAAGCTAGCTCTCAACTCATCCTTGGCTAATGCTTATTTGACTTTGCAATGAATACCCTACCAAGATAAACAGCTGTTATTTCTGTGTTACTTGTGAGTACTTTTGAGTGTGATTTATTTTATTTTTACATTCATTAGGGACTCTAATTTCACTTACTTTCCATCGGTGTAATGTATTTCTACCTTAACTTTATCAAACATTGTTGTACTGAACATGCATGTTTGCTCTGCCCTGTGTTGTGCAGCAGACGGTGGGACCATGAAGACTGTGGTGGCTCTGCTGCTTCTCTGTCTGTGTGATCCTGGACAGAGTGACTGCCGGGCGGACTGCGTGTCCTGCAGCAACATCCTGCCCAAACAGCTCAGTTTCAACATCATTGTGAGGAGTGCACACACACACACACACACACACACACACACACACACACACACACACACACACACACACACACACACACACACACACGGACACACACACGGACACACGCACACAAACACAGAGGGGGAAGGGGGAAGAACTGAAAATAGAAAAATAATAAACTGAACATAAATGGTAAATAAACCACGCTCTGAAATATTAGTGAGCAAACACTCCATCCAGACAAAACTAGATTAGTCTCTCACAGTCAAAAATTCACACAACTAAAATCCCTCCACTGGGCTCTTTTAATTTGGTGATAAAATGAGTGTAAACCCCCACGCTCACCCCACCTTCCTATATTCCTCGTGTCCTGACTCAACGCATTACCCTTTAAGCGACGGACTTTTAATTTGTCGTGGCTAATTGATTCCTGGGGATAGATGTGTGTTCCTCCTCTCAGGGCTTCTGCCGGGTGGTTGTTTCTCTCTGGATAACAACATGTCTGCAACTCAGACGTTTTGGTAGGGAGAAAACAAGAAGACATTAAAGAGCACATGGCTTGGATCATAAAGCTTTGAACTGTAAGTGTTGCTAGTGTAAAGCATTTAGATCACAGTCAGATTTAAATGACCTCAAGTGATCCTTTTAAATTGGACAAATATTGCTTTGGAAGACAGGATTTGTAATGACCGATTTAACTTACCACATGCTATCTACTGATTTACTGCTCCCTTTTCAGACCCCTTTCTTCTTCTGCTTATTCTATTTTTCTCCTCCAAATTATCTCCATTCCTGCCTCCTGGCTGAAAGGCATTTTATTTGTAAATCAATAAGTAACCAGAGCCTCCACGATAAGTCAACTTAATGCAAACAGTAGATGATGCTCAAGGCAATGTTATTTTCAAAGCAAATGTATTTCATGCAGTATCAATCTTTACTATTATTGGGACAGATTTACTCCCATCATAAAACACACACACACACACACACACACACACACACACACACACACACACACACACACACACACACACACACACACACACACACACACACACACACACACACACAGAGACACACGCATGCCTATTGAACCATTGAAGTTGAAGATAAAGATGATAAACGAGCTAGAAATCTAATCAATTTCCTTCTGTCATCTTGAAATTTGTATTCCACTCAAACAACCCCAGTAAATATTTGATAAATAATACTGCAGCATGTTGATTTGTATACTGTTTCATATAAAATATAAATGTAACATTAAATCAAGTAAGTCCAAGATTAGCATTAAATGCTAAGCACACCTAAGGCTGATAGGAAATGGTCAGCGGTTTTGCAGGTAGCTGGTCATAAACCAAAGTATTGATGGCGCTAAATGAAAAGTTAAGGGATTAAAGTCATTATTCATCCTGAAGGGAACATGAATGAGTGCAAAACCCCATGACAGTCTGATAGTTGTTAAACCATGCATTGTGATCAATGCAGTTGACAGACCCTCCGTCTATTTCATGCTACAAATTAACTGACTTCAGAGAGAAAATGAAGACGATCTCCTGTCTTTGTCTCCGTCAGGTGTGTCTCACTGAGTGTGAAGCCGACATCTCCCCGGCCTTTTCCTGGGACATCTGTCGTAAGGTGCTGTCATCTCCTATTTCATCCCTTACTGGCACCATGCGGAAAAGATCTCAGGAGGAGGTGGAGGCCCTGTTTCCCGAGGAGGAGGAAGAGCCGGTGGAGGGAGGTTTGTTTCTGCCCTTTGCAATGCAGAGGTACGATCACATGACCCGGGCACTCGGGAGGGATCTGGGCGGCAGGGGCAGCCAGCTGAACACTGCCTACAATGCCCATAACGCCCTGTCTCTTGAGGATGAGTATGAGGAGGAGGCAGGGCAGGAAGAAGAGGCTGCTGAAACGGCAGCAAGAGGACAGGGCGAGGCAGGGCTGGGCATCTCCAAGAGGTTCGGCGGCTTCGTCAAAGGGAGGCACAGCTACAGGAAGCTGATGTCTCCGGGGAGATCGTACCAGAAGAGGTACGGTGGCTTCGTCGGCATCCGGAAGTCAGCCCGCAAGTGGAACAACCAAAAACGCTTCAGCGAGTTCCTGAAGCAGTATCTGGGGATGAGCACTAAGGCCACTGAGTTCAACAGCGTGTCAGAGGACCTCACCCAACAGAATGAAGTTTAATACACCTTTAACTGCACTGACATAAAACAATTTGCTGATGTATTTCACCAACTTGTCAAACTTTAAATGGAGCCACCAAGGTTGACCTATTCAAGTAAATTACCAAAAAGTGAAAACTAAGCCCGTAATCTTCGACTTCCATTGGAAGCCTCTTTGTCTCAAGACATAAGAAGAGCTGCTTCTGTTTTCCATCCCTATCAATTATGATGCAAACAAATTATCAGATCTAATTTTATACATTCTTAAGTGGCTGAACATGTTGGTCCCCTTAAAAAACAGCTCCTTCTGAGCAGTGACTCCTGTCCACCTCTTGGCAAGCTGAGTCATTCGGGTCTCCCATTTGGTGCACCTTGTGGGATGAACATTGGTTCATTTAAGTACCTGCCCAAGCCCTGATCCTCAGAAGCTTTGAAGGAAGCTCTCACTTAGGGAATTATTGTTAGTCCTGAGTGATATGCAGTCAAATATAGGGTTTATTTTACTGTTTAATGTAAGTTGCTAGGTTAAAATCAATTATTGCTTTTCTGACTCCCTATATTACATATTATATTTTCCCAATGAATTACTGTGCTGGGTCATGTGTAGAAGTGTATTTCTTGTATTTCTGTAAAAGTGCTACATCTTCTTACATGGAGTTCTCTAGCTTTGGGGAGTTATAACTGTTTGTCATAAGTAGGTCCGCTCTCTTTATCATACTACCATTTTGCGGCAAAATGCATAACTCAGTCTCTTTTTAAGGACAACGCCAGTGTTTTTTCATGTTTTGCCATAAGGTTTAGGGTAATGTTAGCAGTTATGTGAAGTGTATAGTATGTGATTTGTGGCAAAATAATGAGAACTGCAAAAACAAAGCTAAAATTCATTGATTGATTGTGCTAAAACACAGCTGAGACAGGGCTACTGAGGCAGGTTTAATGAAAAGAACATTCCTTTAATCTGGTGTGATGGTGAGGTGATAGTCAACATAGCACTCAATATTCACACATATATACTACATATCTGTCTGCAAAACTAATGTGATGTACAAGTGAGCATCATCTCATATTGGCTCTCGTGTCCAGATGCCAGATCCCTGTATGTACAAATTATATTTGGTCTTTTTTTTCTTCAATTTGTCATGGTGTAAAATTTTGCCCACAATGACATCTTGTAAATAGCTGAATTTGAAAATTGTCAATAAAAATAGTTTACTATTTCCATCGTGGCTTGATATGCAGCAACTGATTCTGTGTCTTGAGGTGTTTTGTTCTTAGCATCTGGCATTTGCAGTGTGACCAGTAATGGGGGTTGAATTATGGTTCTCTCTCTTTACTTATTTTATATATATGTATATCATTCATTTTTATTAAGAATATTCATGTACTTAGTTTAATAAGAAATGAGAGTTATGCTTGATACAAAATGAAAATATATTTATATACACATTTTTGATTAAGAAAATCACAAAAAAATATCCAGCGGGCTTCTGGTGCCCCCTGGTGGCCAGTCTTGCATGTGCGCAGCTGCACATCCTTCTACACATTGCCACATGTTACATTTTCTCTAATAGTATTCTTAACGGATGGAGGAAGTAGACTATTCCAATCTGTTAGGTAAAAAAAAATATCAATGCCACACTGCAGCAAAACAATCACTTTCATTTTTACTGATTAAGTAACGCAATGTGTCAGCCCTGTGATTAACTGGCTCCCACCCAGGTTGTAGGCTTATATTCCTGTTAACTGGTCTCGGCTCCAGTCAGGCTCACTTGAATTTTGCAACAAGGAAATTCATATTTTGTTTAATTTGAATCTGCAAAGTTATAACTAGAATGATCAAATAACTGCAGTGAAAAAGTGGACAACAATAATAAGTAGTGGAGTATTTTCCATCACTGTTCAGTACCAGTCAAAAGTTTGGACACACCTTCTCATTCAATGGTTTTTCTTTATTTTTTTTTCTACATTGTAGATTAATATTGAAGACATCCAAACAATGAAGGAACACCTATGGAATTATAATAATAATAATAATAATAATAATAATAACTTTATTTATATAGCAACCTATTAAAAACAAGGTTTACAAAGTGCTTCGACAGACAAGGCAGCAAAACAGTGCAATAGATTAAAAACAATCGTTAGGATAAAACTAAACTAAGAAATAAAATGAAATAACAAGTGACAATCAAATAAACGAACAAAATAAAAATAATCAAGTGAAATAGATAAACATAAAATAGCAAATGTATATAAGATAAAATAGTAAAACCAAATAAAACAAAACATTAAAACGACAACATCACATAAAAGCCATTCTGTAAAAATGTGTTTTAAGAAGTGAATTATGTGGTAAACAAACAAATGCTCAACAAACCAGAATATGTTTTATATTTTAGATTCTTCAAAGTAGTTGAATGAGAAGATAGGTACTATATATATATATATATATATATATATATATATATATATATATATATATATACACAGTACCAGTCAAAAGCTTGGACACACCTTCTCATTCAATAGTTTTTCTTTATTTTTTTTTTTTTTTACATTGTAGATTAATATTGAAGACATCCAAACTATGAAGGAACACATATGGAATTATGTGGTAAACAAACAAATGCTCAACAAACCAGAATATGTTTTATATTTTACTGATTCTTCAAAGCAGTTGAATTAGAAGGTATGTATATATCCAAACTTTTATAATGTACTGTAATGTAATGTATATATATATATATATATATATATATAGTACCAGTCAAAAGTTTGGACACACCTTCTCCAAACCAAACTTTTGACTGAACATCATAAATTATTTTTAAATGAATGTATCTAAGGTAATCAGGTTAGTCAACAGTCGGCCCAATGACTGATATGAACCAGTGAATGTCTATTAAAGCAGCCGGGCAGAGGGATCTTATTTTGAAGGCGTGGACCGGAAGTGCCAACCCTGGTCGGAGCTAGTTTGACATTGTGTTGACTTCTGCACCCAAACAAGTCTCTCTGTCACATCCCTCCTCACGTCTGTCCGCAGACGATCACGACGTCGGGACTTGTCTGATCCGGTGAGTTGTGCACGTTTCCAGGCCTAGCCCTTCTGAGGACGGCTAACAGCAGCTAGCCTCCTGGTAGCCCGGGCTAGCTGCGGCTAAAGCTAGCCGTGCTAGTGCAGATCCTCCACACGTGACCTGTGTATGTGAGCGAGGGACGCTTGTTTGTGATTGCAGAGAGCACAGCGATGGGCAGCTGTGTGCGGAGCTCCAGGGCTCTGTCCCCCGCTCTGCTCCCCAGGCTGCTGCTTCCTCCGACGGGGTACAGGTCGGCCGGCAGGTCGGCCGGCAGGGGACTCTCGACCTCCCCGCAGTCCCGGGCTGTCAGCGGAGACTCCCAGCCGCTCCCCCTGCCCGGACAGGCCCGTGTGGTGATCTGTGGAGGGGGTATCGTGGGGTCATCAGTAGCCTTCCACCTTGCCAAAATGGGCTGGACTGATATAGTGCTGCTGGAGCAGGGCAGGTGAGATACACTTACATTACTTTACACTACATTACATTACATTACAGTCATTTAGCAGACGCTTTTACAGTCATTTAGCAGACGCTCCAAAGAGACTTACAATAAGTGTATTCAACATAGGTATTCAAGAGAACTACTAGTCACCAGAAGTCATAAGTGCATCTCCTTTCTTAAACAAGCATCTAAGAGCAGAAACCAGAGCAAAAGTATAGAAACAAACTAATACGAATACAATAAGTGCAACAAACTAATACGAACACAATAAGTGCAACAAACTAATATGAATACAATAAGTGCAACAAACTAATATGAATACAATAAGTGCAACAAACTAATACGAATACAATAAGTGCAACAAACTAATATGAATACAATAAGTACAACAAACTAATATGAATACAATAAGTGCTAAGTGGAAGGCTCAGAGTAGTACTTCTTGACTACCCTGTCTGTAATTTCATTAGTTTTAGTCTTGGTTCAGACTTTCTTTGGCTTGGGATGTATGAGCGCACAATCATGTGTTGTAAAAGCATGAATTTACTGTTTCTGGTATCTATTTTAATTTCTACCATTACATCATCTTACAGTGTCTTACCTTCCTTTTTTTACATTATGATTTAAAAAATAAGGGAGGGATTTAGCATATACACAGTTTTTGTGGCAATGGAGGATCAGTAAATAGAGTTTAGATTGAATATTGTAATGCTGCTAATGCTGCATTACCTCTGCTGATATCCTGTTGGCAGGCTTGGTGCAGGAACAACCAGACTGTGTGCGGGCATTGTCAGCGTGGCCAAGCCTATTTCCATCGAGTGTCAAATGGCAAACTACTCCAATAGTCTTTATCAGAAGCTGGAGGAGGAGACCGGAGTCAAAACAGGTCAGCCGCCTTGACGTGTTTTGTGTTCAATCATATTTAACTCATCCTGATGAGGTTTGCTATGTGACTGATATTATCATCCTTAAAGCTTATGGATTACCATAAACATTTTCCAGATGCATGTCACTACCTGTTCTTTATCTTCTTCTCTAACTATTTGTTAATATTAAGACCATTTTTCTTTTAGTTCTCTATATAGAGGCATGTAGTGCGTCCTGGTTTTTAGACAATGAACAAAGCAGCCACTGCATACAATAGCATTGTATTTCATTGCTCTCATTTTAACAGTAATGTAGCTGAAACATTTGCTCGAGGCCTGCACTACTAGCCACTTCTAATGGAAGTCAAAGACATCATTTGTTGTGCCTTTTCATATAATTTCCTCTATATTTTGGCCTTTTCTAAAACTAGAATGATATACCCTTCAGTTTTTAGTTATATTATTACTTTGTCTTTACTTTCTTTGACTAGAGATCAGCCATGCGTAGTTTAAGACCTGTCACATAATATGGGGTTTTGTGTGTTTCAGGTTATGTGAAGACCGGGTCTCTTTGTCTGGCCCAAAATCAAGATCGCTTCCTCTCTCTGAAGCGCCTGGCGTCCCGACTAAAGTAAGAACCTAAAACCTCCAAATGTCCGAATGGACGAGATATTTCAAATGATTCAGAGTTCTGGAACCAAGCTAGATATGCAGGGCCTTTTTTAGATATGCATATTTGTTTGAATAAATCAGGCCTTCATCTTTATCTCTCTCTCTCTTTATTCTTAGGGTAATGGGGATCAGCTGTAACATCATTAAGCCTAAAGAGGTGGCCAAACTCCACCCTCTTGTTAACATCCATGATCTGGTGGGGGCGCTCCACCTCCCTGCAGACGCTGTGGTGTCTTCACCTGACATTAACCGCGCCCTCGCTGTGGCTGCAGCTGGACAAGGTAAGAGACTCAAACTCACTACTTGTCATTGATATAGCATTAATGGACAACTCTAACAAATATTTTACAAGCAGTATTTATATTCTAACCCCTATACTGTTTCTCCGTCTGATTCTTCTTCTCTTCATTGGCATCTCCTTCCTTCCATCCTCCACCCTTATCTCCTCTTGGCTTCCTCCCTTATCTCCTCATCTCCTTCCCAGGGGTTCAGATCCTGGATAGAACCACGGTTCAGCAGGTGCTGGTAGAGAAGGGTCAAGTGACGGCGGTGGAGACTGATCGTGGCTCCATTGAGTGTGAATATTTTGTCAACTGTGCTGGACAGGTAAAGCTCAGAGTGGAATTTTTGGATATAAATGTGGGAGCACCAACAAGTCCCAATGCCAGCTTAGATCAAGGAGTTAATGAGGCTAAAACTTTGTAACATTTAGGAAATTATTCTTCATTTTGGCCTTAATTCCACATAAATCTTAGCTGGATTCTCACCTACATAATGCTAATAGATGAACACAGTATGACTAAACAAATTGATTTACGGGACAGATTTCAGTGTCTCCAGTATGGGGGACAAAATGTACCTTTGGTCAGATGAGAAGATATAAAGTTTTGTCTGTCTCTGCTCTAGTGGGCTTACGAGCTGGGCCAGGCAAGTGAGACGAAGGTGTCGGTTCCTCTTCATGGCTGTGAACACTTCTACCTCCTCACCAAACCTCTCCAGGAGCCACTTTCACCCAGCACGCCAGGTCTCATACAAGAAAATTCACTTTTCTTTCAGCAGGCACAGTTGCTAATGGATTTTAATTGATTATAAATTACTTTGAGAAGACGAAGAACCACCACATTTTGATTGTCAAATTGGCTGGTAGAGTAGCTCATTGCACAGTATATTTCTGCAACAATCATGTCTCAGCATGTGCCCCTTGTTTCTCTTCAAAGATGTAGTTCCTAGTTAACACCCAATGACAAGGCAAAGTCTGTTCTATGATCGTACGCCATTATACTTTAAAACATATTTTTACAGCCAACACCTAAATTTAATGAGTAGTTTCCGAAGGAAAACTTGTTGAAATACACTTTAGAATGTAACTTCCCGTGGTCCTTGTGACTGTGCAGGTTGAATAAGTGTGTTTGTGAAGGGGACAGGATAGAAAGCGTGCCTAATTCATTTAACTTGTTGAATCAAATGTCTAACTTGTTGAATCAAATGTCCTTGGCCCCTTGTAATGATTGTTAATATTCACTAAACGAGGTCACAGAGGATATGATCTCACTCAGCTTGTGTCTTGTCTCCAGTTGTGATCGATATGGACGGCCGGATATATGCACGGCCATGGCAGGGCGGCCTTCTGTCGGGGGGCTTTGAGAAGAACCCCAAACCCATCTTCACTGAGGGCCGCAACCAGCTGGAGATCCAGAACATGCAGGAGGACTGGGACCACTTTGGTAATGAAAGGAGCTATGGGAGGGAGGAAGTTAGCTTTAACAACACATTAAGTTAAAAAAACGTGTTTCTTTGTAAAAAAACAAAGGCAGACGCATCATTTGGTCAGACGAAAGGTGTGTTTCATTCTTCGTAACAGTGCGGAGTCTCATTTGTACTCAATGTACCCAATAAGATCAAAAAACATTCTAGTAGCAGAGTACTTTTTAAATATTTGTGAAGGATCAGGTTCTGGTTTTACAGAGTTAGCACCTCTATTTTAGGAAACATGTTTTTGGCCCCTTTTAGCCCAACATCATTCGTATTTTGGTGAGGTTAAAGTCATGGTGTTCTGTTTATTTTTATTGGATGTGTCCTTTATTGATTGAAAAAAAAGTGTCTGTGCTAGTTCAGTTTGTGAAATGCTTTAAATTTTACTGTAAGCGATATCAGTTCCAAGATAACCTCACACATGTAAACACACACACACACACACACACACACACACACACACACACACACACACACACACACACACACCTGTCTTTTGGCCTTGGCCTTAAACTGGTAATCTGAGATTGACGGGTTGTCGTAAAGACTGCCATATATCACCAGTCAGGGACAGGAAGTCAAACTAATCAGTCTCACGGGGGTTTACAGTTGTAATTATAGATTTTTGTTTACATGGACTAACATTTGCATTTTGTACTTTAAATAAATATACAGTACATTGGATTGAACACGGTTAGTTTGCCCTTTAGTCATGTTGGGTCACATGTCTGCGATTTAAAAACAAGAAAACAATTATAAGATCATATGTGTTGCATTGTGGTATCAGATGATAACCAACAAGTCCATCACATCTTTCAGTGACTAATGGCAATGCATTTTTTACTTTGGACAGCCACATTTCACCCACTGGGTCAGCTTTCATGAATTGTTTATAGCACAACATGAGGAGAAGGGGCCAGCTCCTGCTGCACAGGACGAGCTTTAGCCTGTAGCGTCTTTAAAATAGTAGGTGGTTTGGGTCGGGTGGTGGTCGGGCAAAGGCAGTTAGAGCCATCTTCAGTGGTCTGTTTGCTTTTGTTATTTGAAGTTTCCAAAGCCTTACAGAGGGCCAGGTAGACAAGTAGCAGCTTCACTTTTGTAGCAGGAAGCAGTTGGATTTATGGGAAATGTAGCTTTAAATGCTGAGTACTATAAAGACTGACAATCAAGCTGGCATAGCTTCAGGCCAAACATTGTTTTGATCATGATGCAGTTTGTGTACGTGTAATATATTTATTGAAAATGCAATATATTGATGTGTACACCTTTTTTAGAGGATTTCTTACTAGAGATTGTATAAAAACCTTACTGACTTCTGCCTACAGAGCCGATGCTCAGTGCCTTGCTGAGGAGAATGCCTGGTCTTGAATCAGCTGAGATCCACCAGCTGGTCAACTGTCCGGAGTCCTTCACCCCCGATATGCGCTGCCTGATGGGGGAGACGCCGGGTGTCTCTGGCTACTACGTGCTGGCAGGGATGAACTCCTCTGGCCTGGCCTTTGCTGGAGGAGCTGGCAAGTAAGCATGGGTTCAAATGTATTTGCCAGGGGATAACCTACAGTATCTTTTGAGGATTAACATTACCAAATGAAGACATTACCGCTCTCTATTGTACACCTGAAGACATTATTTAAGAGGCTGACAGTAATATATTTTACTCAGAAAATAATTCGGCCTCGGTGAAGTCATTTCAGTGATCATCTTTGTGATCTGGTTATACTTTGATTGCATTACAATGTGGCACAAACGGCATGCTGCGTGGTTTGCTATCCAGGTACCTGGCGGAGTGGATGACCTACGGCTACCCCACCGCCAATGTCTGGCCACTGGACATCAAACGCTTTGGCAACCTGCAGAGCAGCCGAACATTCCTGCGACACAGAGTAATGGAGGTCATGCGTGAGTAGTGAACAGTTTGCATGTTTGGTGCGTCTTAAAACAACACTTGCATGGTAACGTAGAGAGCCATTCCCAGCAAGATTCCAGTGTAAGCAATGGGAGACAAAAATAATATCTCTTAAGATAATATGTCTAGGTCAGACAAAACAAGTTGGTATCTTTAAAGTTGTTATCTAACCGTATTTTTAGTACAAAACCTCCTCTTTGTTTTACTTTACTTCCATTGCCGTTAAGCAAGGACACACTGTCTGAGAAATTCTGTACAGCAAAGACCTTTACTTTGGAAAATAACGAACCTGATTTAACGAGCACCCACTGCAGAAGCCTCATATTGGCTTGTGTCGAGCTTTAGAATGCATCTTTGCATGAAAAGAGGATTGTGGATTTTGAGAGGAGGAATGATTACAACTATTAACTATTTCAATTTGGACACAGTATGGGACTAGAAAGATATTTTAGTTTCCAAGGTTTGCTTCTGTACGATTATGTCTTCCAACGTTTGTCGGTGTGTTTGTTTGTGTCCAGCCCTGCTGTACGAACTGAAGGTTCCGCGCTGGGACTTTCAGACTGGTCGTCAGCTGCGGACCAGCCCTCTGTATGACCGTCTGGACACCCAGGGAGCTCGCTGGATGGAGAAACACGGTTTTGAAAGGCCCAAATACTTTGTTCCTCCAGGAAAAGGTACAGAATACTACATTCTCTTCATCCTGAAATCCTCAGTAAATTTCAGAGAATCCAAGTGTTTGAAAAAAACCAAAAACTGATTATGTGTGTGTAGATTTGCTGTCTCTGGACCAGAGTAAGACTTTCTACAAGCCGGACTGGTTTGACATTGTTGGAGCAGAAGTGAAATGCTGCAAAGAGGCTGTCTGCGTCATCGACATGTCCTCCTTCACCAAGTTTGAACTGACTGTAAGTCACAATGAGCCAGTACTGACAACTCGTAGTGGTTAGTCAGCAGGGACAAAAAACTTTCCATCTTAGTGGGTTCAGACTTCTAACCGTACGTGTTTTTAAAATGGCAGATTATCTCATTCTTTCTCAACTGGGAGCCACTGATTCAGCAGTCATGTATTCAGTCGATGAGTAATGCAAACACTGTGGTGAAGCAGTTTAAGTTGATCCTTGTGTCTGTCCTCATGTCCCAGTCAACGAATAGCCAGGCCCTGGACCTGCTGCAACATCTGTGTGCCAACGACCTGGATGTCCCCGTTGGACATATCGTCCACACCGGCATGCTGAACGAGAGGGGAGGCTATGAGAACGACTGCAGCGTCGCCCGCGTCAGCAAGAACAGGTTTGTAACACCGAGGCAATAGTACCTGTAGACATGCAGTTGACCAAGACCATTTAAAATAATTGACATCTTTGTCTCCTCTCCAGCTACTTCATCGTCTCTCCGACAGACCAGCAGGTCCACTGTTGGTCCTGGATTAAGAAACACATGCCCAATGACCCACACCTCCACCTGGAGGATGTCAGCTGGAAGTACACGGGTAAGCACACAGCACCATTGTTGATGTCCTGCAGTGACGTCGCCATCTAGTGCCCACACAATATTAAAGGGTGGAATCAATGGAACAGTATCCAAACATCCACTCTCTGCTCTTAACCCGGGTTTTAAAGTGGCCTGATGTAGGGTTTAGTGTTACAATCGGACACTAAGGCGACCAAGAGGGTTGTTAATTACATGTCCAAAATCAAATTTGCATAATTGTTACATAATTACCTAAAATGTCGATGTCGGCAACACTAGACCTACATTCTATTTTTAATATGCAAGACAAAGACACCAATTCAAGAGCTGCATCTCAAAACTTACCCATGGCCTAGTACAGTATGTCCCCACACTAAGAATCACAATATTCATTGATGATGATGATAATTCCTACAAAGTTAAAAATAGAATTTGCTCATGACCCACAATCTTCTCTGTATTTTCAGACTCCTTAACAATTCATTGCCATTTTCTAAAGGGGATAGCTTATTATTATTATTATTATTATTATTATTATTATTATACTACAACTAATAATACAAATAATGATTAGAATAGTTGTTGTTGTTGTTGTTGTTATTTTTATGAATATGAGTTATTAAGGTAGTACTTGGGTTGAACTTTGTAGGACAGAAAGTCTAAAGTGTTTATACATTTCTAACTCTTTACCCACAGCTTTAAATCTGATTGGACCTCGTGCAATGGATGTTCTGGCTGAGCTGTCATATGTTGCCATGACACCTGACCATTTCCCCTCCATGTTCTGTAAGGTAGGAAACAAAAATTGAGTTTCAGTAACAGTAATAGAGCATTTATAATCATAGTGGTGATTGCAGTAGGAAGAGCGGTGATATCAATAGTTTGAGTTGCTGAAATATTCTTAAGGTTGCACCTGCAGTTGAACAGAACAGTATTTAACCGTGTGTGTGTGTGTGTGTTTACAGGAGATGAGTGTTGGCTATGCCAATGGGATCAGAGTGATGAGTATGACTCACACTGGAGAGCCAGGGTTCATGCTCTACATACCCATTGAGGTACGTACCACTCACATCTGCACGCACACAAAAACATGTATGCATTCACCATTCCACAGGATGGTCGTAAGAAAGTGTTTCATACCTTACAGCACATCAAGTCTAACATTAGTATTTCCCTCTGCTCTCCACAGTATGCACTGCATGTGTACAACGAGGTGATGTCTGTGGGTCAGAAGTATGGCATCCGTAACTCAGGGTATTACGCACTGCGCAGCCTCCGCATCGAGAAATTCTTTGCCTTCTGGGGTCAGGACCTCGACGCCTTCACCACCCCGCTGCAGTGTGGACGAGAGTTCAGGGTTAAATTTGACAAGGTCTGTTTCCAGTGAATAATATATTAATTAATAATATCTGCCAGTGTGGATTCTGACTGCTGCTTTCTGGTTTGGGGTTATAAAAAAACTTCTTATTGAGCATTATCTTCTCTCTGTCTACCACACTGCTACACTAGGACTTTGTCAACCTGATTTACTATTGAAGCTCTCGCTTGAATTTTACACTACTTTTATGCCTCTGAGCCCACCAATAATTATTAAGGATAAACTGATTCGATTTTGGTAGTTAAAGGTCAAAGGTCAAGGTCACTGTGACCTCATGTCCATTCCATTCTGTTGAATGCAATATTTCAAGAAAGCCTTGAAGGGATTCCTTAAAAATGTGTCTCAAGCTCAGGTTGAACAGATTTTGGTGTTCAAAGTTTCCTGTGACCTCAAAACCTGATTTTGGGCTAAAGAATAATACTATAATTAGACAATTTCACACCAATGTATCACAGGATAAAATGATGAACAGAGAATATTTTGGACAGGCGTGGTTATAAACTGGTTGGCGGAGGCATACAACCGCAAGGCTGTAATTCAATATTTACTTTAAAACGGATGGAAAATGAGAGGATGACTGCAGAATAATAAAAAGGCACTTTGCCATCTGCTTCGCTAAAACATCTGTTAAAATTGCCACCAAGCTGCACCTGCAGGCACAACAGGTGGCCCTTCTGAAAACAGTGGAACATCAGGTGTGCTGCTCTCTGCTGAACACAGCAATAACGACAGCACAGTATTAATGGCCGGACCTCACTGTGCAAAAGTGGTTTCACAGATTGCTTTCAGATGAGTAGTCATCATCAGTATCGATGTCTTTACCGTGAAGTTTATAAAAAAAATGAAAATGAAAAGTTGTTGTCTGTTGCTCCCAGCAGGACTGTGCAGTGTTTGTAGATTGTTTGTAGACCATAACACTTTATTATCTCCATTCTCCCCCGTCCTCTCTCTCTGCCTCCATCAGGACACAGATTTCCTCGGTCGGGAGGCCTTGCTCCAGCAGCGCCAGGAGGGCGTGACTCGGCGATTCGTCATGCTGGTCCTAGAGGACCACGACACCGAGCTGGACCTGTGGCCGTGGTGGGGCGAGCCCATCTACCGCAACGGCCTACTGGCCGGGACGACCACCAGCAGCGCCTACAGCTACACTCTGGAGCGCCACGTCTGCCTCGGCTTTGTGTCTCCGCCGCCGGGCCCAGAGGGGCTGCCCACGCCCATCACCCCGGACTTCATCAACCGCGGGGACTACGAGGTGGACATTGCCGGCCAGCGCTACCCAGCCAAAGCCAAACTGTACCCCTTCAGCTCGCTCTTCACCCAGCAGAAACGCCGCAAGGAGGACTTGGAGTTCAGCAACCTCCAGGGGAAGTGATTCCAGAGTAATGGAAGGCCCCGCTCCTGTGACACTCCTCCAGTCCTTCGTCTACTCCTGTACTTACCTGGTAGTGCCAACCGATCGCCCCTCCTCTGGCTCCTGATCCGGGGGCCGTATACACAATCACACCTTGTCTCTCTAGTATCTTACCCCCACGCTGCACCTCCCTTTTTCTAAAGTGCAATATTTAAGAGGCACCAAATGCTTGAGCTGTATGAAATTCAGCAATGCAACAATACTCATGTTGTCGTCAAATTCTGCAGTTGTTCCTCAGCCCCTGCCATGCCTTCACACTCAAACACGTTCCACGGTTTACTGGGACAGTCTGCGCCGGCTAAGTGCCTTTGTCAAGGCATCATCAACAATATTTGTTGAGGACACTTTGTTCACTTTAACCCATCGAGAGGGAATTTAGACAGACATCCGTGTCCAGCAGTGTTTCGACACCGCACAGTCTGGACGAGTCTGAAAGAAATGTCATTCGATGCTGACGTGCAAATGCCTACATGTTCAATGCAGTTGTTGACTCTATTGTCAGTTTACAAGTTGTAAATTTGCTGCTGTAAAGGATACGATGTTATGTGATGTAGAGAGCGATGTGGCCCAATTTAGATACTTTATACTGTCCACTTCTATCATCCTCACTACATTGTCCTTCTCAGTCAGCGGGCAAGAATCAGGCAGCCTGATAAAACCTCTAATAAACCTATACTTACTCCTCTTGAAAAAGCTCATATAGCCCCAAAGTAAAGCAAAACTAGCTTTTTTCCCCTTGACTTTGTCTTTCACATCAACTTCCAGCTGTTCCGCTGTTATTCTGATGTGTGCCGAGCTTGTGGTAACGGTATTCACCTTAATATAATCCGCACTGTTATTTATGTTTTGTGGTTGTTTCGAGGCAGCGTTGCTCTTTTCAAGTGTTGTTTCATTGATGTTTTTCTGAATGTGTGGCTGATGTCAGGTGACCCACAGATGAGGGAAAGCTGCGGCTGGAGCTGAACGCTCAGACGTGTTGCTTTGAGTCCACAATATCTTACAATAGTGATTTGTTTTAGTTTTTGTGCTTTATCCAGAGTTAAGATGTTTGTATAAAGGAAGGACTTCAGTGGGATTTGAAATAAAGCAGTGTATTTTTGTATAGCTAGTGTGTATAAAATCTCTATTTTCAGTACAGAAACTTTTTTTTCTAATCAATCAGCTTTAAGTCATATCAGACGTATGAATCATCTGAACTACGTCAGTTGTTTCAATCTTGCGGTTGTCCCTCTGATTTGAGCGTTATTTCAAATCCTATCATTCATATTCTGTACTTTTAAATGTCATTTTGTCAGCCACATGTTTTCCTACATGTGTTCACCTTTAAAGTAATTTTGTGCTTTTGACCCATGCCCCCTTCATAGGTCAGAAGTCAAGGAGAGCTAAGGATCAGTTGGCCTAGAGCTGCTAGGGGTTCACTTTAGCAGCAGTGCTGTTGGGAAGGAAAGGCAGTGGAAAGTTGAATTCATCCAGCCAGTTGCATCGTAATGGGCAAACGGTCAACACTTGAGTGTTTGATCAGTGTGTGAGTACTGCGTGTTTGTTTTTGTCAAAAGTTATGTTCCCCCTGCTGGGAATCTGAAAGGCTAGCCTGACTGGCTGGATGGTTGAGCCAAAACCAGTACAGGTGCTTCTGAGCTCAGATATGCTGCCTCCTGATATCGTCATATTCAATTTTGGATGCAGATTGTTTTACTAAATTTCATTTCCAGCGTTTAGTAATTCGGTGTGCTTGAGGAGGGTAGCACATGCTAAAATGAAAGGGACAGTGTAAACAAAAACACAGGGAACCCACTGGATTCTCAGCCGAACCAGAAAAATAGTTTTGAGGGGTCACCTGAAGTAATATTACTCCTGAAAGGGAAGAAAATTGCCGTCTTTTTTTAGTTTGATAGATGCCGAAGATCAGATGCTGAGTTGACAAAAAGAGGATAGTGGAAAGCCTCACCAAACCGTCATACTTGTTTTAATCTGACTTGCTTCTTGTATTTCTTTGCTAACATCTCAGGCTTTTTTTTTTTTTACTACAAATGACGTACTACTTTAGGGTGAGTACATAAGCTCAACTGATGAATAATATTAGTTTCTGGTATATAACGTATGAATGGATCCAGAAAAAAAAAAAATCCAGCCACAACAGTAAGTCAGACATCACTTTTAAAGGGCTAATTTCTCTTTTTGTCTGTTATGTTTGTATAAAGGTGTTAATATTAAATGAAGCGTCTTACATGTGAGTGCAGAGAATCATCATCAGTCTTTGTATCAGAGTACAGTCTGGATTGACGCATTGTAAGTTGCATCAGTGGAACTCGGCCTTTGCTTCATGTGACAAACTTTTTGGGTCCTCATTTATAAAAGAATCTTAACACATTTGACTTATATTTCTAAACAGTTTTCTCATCTCAGTGTTGCCCCATTAACAACCGCTGAAGCTAATCATATCATTCACAGTTGAACTACGGGAGCATGAGAGTAATGGTGTCAGCAGGTCGCCGGTTTGTATCTTCACTGAGGGCTTCATGTTGAGTCCAGTAGCCGTCAGGACACTTCTAGATTTAGGGTGAAGGTGTCTGAAACACATTGCTGCAAAAATCACTTCAAGACATTAGTTGTGATTTGCGTTTTCAACCCTCCTGAATGTATGATTGAAGGGAAAAGGCCCCGAGCATTTGCACTAAACAAGAGTAGCCCATTGTTTTTTGTTTCTGTATGTCGTCACCAGATTTCTATGGTATTTGAAGTATCTAGGAGTTTGAGTTTTCTTGTATTTCAAAGGTTAATAAAAAAAACACTCTATAGCAATATTGCTGACTATCAAGTATCCAAAAAGTTTAGGCAAAGAAAAAAAAAAAAAAAGATAGAGTGGAGGTCTGGAGAAGTGCATTTAAGAAGTCTGTCTGTTTTGTTAAGAGGTGGTGTTGAAACACAGTAACACTCCACCCCACTGTATGGGTTCGGTGCATGTTTGTCCCTCTCAACGTTTCCATTTTAACTCGTCCTGGACGGATGTATAAATGCCAGCGGTTTCTTCAGAGCTTTACGATAATGTATTTATATCATGTTTAAACTGGTGTTTGGCTGTACTTTGAGTGAAACATAAAGAGAACTTTGTCTGAATTTGCTTCGTGTGTTCCCTTCACATAAATGTGGTCTGTTACGGCTCGCACACGGCCGGGTTCAAGGGGGTCCGTTCTCCATGGCTACCGGCCGTGTCCGAACAGCGGACGTGCCCGGCGTTGACACCTTGTGCGGTTTCTCTCTTCCCACACAGAGCCACCGGTCCGTTTCTGCAACCATCTGTCTGCTAATGAACATGGGAGTGCCCTGCAGTGAGACTGAAGGTTCACTCATGTGTCAACATCGCAGCAGAGGACCGAGACACCTGCGCTCTGCTCATTAATAACACAATCTGCAATTATTTCCACTGATGAGTTATGTGAGGTTCAAGCTCGGAGCCGGGGGAAAGTTACACAACAAAAAAACCCAACTTTATTAGCATATTACGATACAACCGCTTCCATTTGTTGCAGTGCATTGTGGTTGGCGGAGAGATCACGTCCTCCTGGCTTTGCGCGGGCGGCATCCGTTGTGCGGCACGGGGGTGTTGTCTGTGATCGACACCACCTCCAGGCCTCCCATCGTCAAGCCTTTGATCGCCGACTGCACAACGGAGAAAAATACATTTATTCATTAAGGAAGCTAATGGGAACAGATCAAGATATCTGTGGCTCCTCCAACAGCCTTAACATCACCCCTCATTATGAAAACGACTGAAATGAATGAGAGCTGATTTGGGTTTGTTTGAGTTGCTCTCCTGCTGTTGGATCAACACAGAACACATTTATTATCTTATCCTATTGAGCCTCTTTTTAAACTTCCACGTGCTATCCTGTAACTTTGAAAAATGAAGCCAGTGTTGCTAATTAAATAAGCATTCATTAAGAAAAACATACAAAAATTGGCTCGTATCATCTGTGAGGATTTGCTGCATTAATCTGTTTTATATTGCTGCTGATCTAAAACCGTTTTGGACTTTTGACTAGCTAGATGTCACCTTGAGCACTGGGATATGGCAATGTCAATGTTTCACTATTTTCGGATAGATTATGGACTAAATTAAATAATCAATTAAAAAAATGATCTAGTTGCAACAGCATTCTGGATCTCTGAAGGTTGAATTACACATTTAGGGGGGGCCTAGTGGTGCACCTAAATCGGACATTAAGGCGATAATGCACAGTTGAAACGGTTAAGAGTTTTCCTTTTCTACTCACCAGGCGTCCAGGGCCGATACCTTTGACCACAACACGGACAAACGTCACTCCCTTCGCTGTGGCTTTCTGTTCGGAGGACGAGACACACAGAAGATTGAAATCTACACGAGCAGCCATCCATCAATCTGACTGATACCAAATGATAAGTAATCATTTGGTAGAACTCTAGCATTAGTAGAAAACTAACTTCATTGTATTATTTTTATATATTACAAAAACAGCAAAAACACAATCGGCCGATTAACGCCAAACAAGCATGAGTTAGAGTTACGTAATTGTGAGGATTTTCTGCTTTTTATTGTTTTGGACCTTAAGTCCCATTAAAACACCACGGGCTTCTTGCTTTTTTTCAATATTTTCTGAACAGCACAACTGTTCAGCCTCTAATCTAAATATAATTATAGTCATTTTCAAACTGAGCTTCCAATAACTAACAAACACAAGCGATAACGTTCCTATTAGATGTTACCATATTTCTATTTTCTGCTCTACATCTAAAAAAACGAGCAGATCAGAGGTCAGAATAATCTGCCCATGCGATAAAAAATATGGTAGCAGTATGATAATGCGCTTCATTTCTCCGCTGTGTTAACTGCGAACCAGTGTGACCTTAACCCTGTCAGCCAGCAGCCTTCATAAATCAGCTTAATACAAAGTCTAAATGAGCGCTTAACACCAACTGCTGCACTCTATCAGTCATCAGTGGGGGCAGCTTACCTGCAAAAAACATTTAATATTCATCATAATTATAGTTATGATGATAGCAGAGGCACCATTGATGCTCTAAATGCTACAACTTACTTTATTATAAAGCAGCTAGAAAACCCTACAGGTTATGTGTTGTAGGTAGACTAATGATGATGGAGTTTAGCTCAGCATTTTAAACCATACTCCCTCAGATCCTGTGGAAAGGAACTCAAACAGATGGAGGTGGTGAACCTCTTCAGTATATGATCAGATGGTGTCCAGCATTTCTCATAGGAAGACACCAGCCGGTTAAAGTCAACTCAAGCTCCTATAGGATGTGGAAGCTCTCCCCTTATTTTCACCAAATATGGTGTGTGTGTATGGAAAGACTGTGTACTGCTACGGTACAGGTGTTCTCTCCAATGCCCAAGATCCATTTCTCCTAAGGGAGACAAGAAAGGCTAATCTAATCTAAATTACATGTAACATAGAGTGGAGAAGCTAAATTTGGTTTTAACTTATAATGCATTTATTTTAAACATATACAAGGTTGGCCTCACAAATCCTCACGTGTTTCTTTAGCAACACACTGAACCGGATCCCTAACGGCGAGTCACGGGCGTCAGAGTACCGTATGAGAACGTACCGTAGCAGCAGAGATGCCTGCAGTCTGAGCAGCGATGGGTGTCGACTTCTTGATATTCTTGAAGCCTTCTGTTCCGCAGGACGTCCTGACCATCGACAGTCCAGTGCTCTCCGTCAGCTGGATGTGTGTGCTGGTGAAGGACAGGACAGTTAACTTTGCTGGACCATTTGACTAGATTTTTATTAACATTTAAAAAAACAAAAACTAAACCATGCATTGTGCAATTAGGGATGAAGAACTTTTCTGTGGCATGAATCTACAAATGTATTCACTTATTTAAACCGTAAGCACTTAGAAAAGTGAACTTCTGGTCTGCAAAAAATGAAGATGCCCATTTGAAACTGCAAAAAAATGTAGATATTGTTTTGTTACAGAAAAAATATAGAAATTGTTGGCTTGTCATAGCAGAAAAAAGGAGGTAATAACATTAATGATGTTCCTGTAGTTATTGTAGTGCAGCAATCAGAGATGTTATTAGTTGCACTTGTATCTCACAGGTCAGTACGTCTGCTGTTAAAAGGATATACTCAGTTTTATTTTCACATTTTTTTCCCCCCAATAGTAAAATTTGGGATCTGCAAACCTAACCTAACCTAAATGGTTTGAGGATTGAAATGATCTTTGTGAATCACTGTTTTGTTGTGACCTTTGCAGTTCCCACTTACTTGTTGTATGTGGCTTTAATGTGAGCGATTGGTAACTCCTCAAACTTCTTTCCACCCCATCTCAGTGAACTCTCCGGCTCAATCAGTGGAGAATAATTGCTGCAGGATTAAAACGTAGGTTAATATCTTATCAACATGCAGTGACTGAGCAAACATAAATAAATACTAAAAAAGATTGGTTGTCTGACCTGGAGTCTCTGGAGGTTTTCCCAGAGTCAGAGGGGGATGCTGCGGGCTCCTGCAGTCTGACCGCACCGGTGCACAGTGATCTCTGCAGCCCGATGCTGCCACAGCTGTAAACACAGGATTGCATCAGCAGCATCGTCTTAAACCAGTGTGTGATCAACCATGTGTCATCTGGACAGTGTGAACAATGCTGTACAAAAACGTGTTGCTACATAACATTCACCTTCAAGGAGGCTAGTACAACATACCCATAAAACACGTTTAGAGAGCCTCCACCTGCCTGTCGGGACGCAGACAGCTGTCGGCACAAGCTACTAACAGAACTAACTAATGTACAATTTAATTTATTCATGTTTGACACATTTAGAAACAAATTCTCTGTCAGAAACGAAGCTACTTCCCACCAGCTTAACACACAACAAACGTGACATTGAAGGCCTGACCGGACCAGTGATGTATTTATGTTTTGAGGGGGTGGCAAGATAATTATTAAACTATATACATTATTATAACACTATAAATACAGCTGTCACTTGTAACGTGGATTGGAAAACACTAATATTATGAATTATAAATTATATATTCGTAGTAAGTACTGTCAGATGTTTGTTTTTAAAAAGTATATAAATATAAGCCTCCCCCGCTTTTATCTGAATAGACCGTTCCGTCTTGCTGCACGGAATTGTGGGTAGAATTGGAAACATGCTGCCTTCATGTACCTCGGAAACCGTCGTAAATATAAAACTATTACTGTGAACCTTTACTTGATGCCTTCAAAATACAATCATTCCGATTTAAACTTCATAGACCCAAAGGAGACCACTTAAAAAAAGGAATTGGCGATCATATTTTGGTCGTCTGGGAATTAGGTGCTATTTATATTTATGACTCCAGGCTTTTTTTCCTAAGTAGTTTCCAGGATCAGGACTTTTTTCGATAGACTTTGAATGTAGCAGAACAACATGGCTGCGCCCTGTAGAAGGATGGCGAGTCGGCCTCTGCTGCAGTTTCTGTCTTGTTTTAGCAGGACAGCGGTCGGGAATGCGGGGTTCCGTCAGCTGTCCAGCACTTCTGTTTGTCGGGCGACTCTGCAGACCCAAACTGTGACGGAAACAGCTCGTTCTCCGTGGACTCTGATGGCAGCCGTGTGTCTGCAGAGGCTTCCGGTCATTTCAGCGAGCTGCAGCCCGATAGAGCAGCAGTTCAGCCAGATGATGCAGCAGGTGACTGTGACAGGATGTGTAATCTATGCTGTACAACATGTGTCCATCTTTACCATCTAGATACTGTTGAGGCACCAATTTTGTTTTAAATATTTTCAAATACAGTATGTGACCATTAAAAAAAAACCATACAGTGTCAAATGTGTCTCAGAATCTTGGGTAACACACATTTTTGTTTAATACTTGACATGTGCGTGTTGAAAGTCACTTATGACAAGTATGTAAACTCTGATTAAAAACTATCTTATAATGTGGGGAGGCTCTTAAATATAGCATACTGTAAATAATCACCTGACATTACTTAACAGTTCAGTTCAATTAATAAGATCAATTCATAATTTGAAATAACTTGCTATGATCAGTGTATCCTGTGTGTAGAACAATTCTCACCCTCCATAAATGATAAAGCTGTAATTTCCAGCACTTGCAAGAGTTGAAACTGTGCAGTCAAAAGAAAAGAAAAAAGACAAGTTAAACCAGATACTTAAATTCAGGTTTACCAATCTTTCTTTATTATTTTATTCCTTTTATTAGGATTATATCCTGAAATTAAATATTGTCATATTTATGTTGCCTGAATGAATAATACAAAGGCAAACAGTCGGTGTCATATCGGGATCTGAACTGAATTAGTGATTCATTTGAAAAAGTTCACTGGAGTTGCATTTGATTTGCGTCGGTGTACAAGTGTAGTATGAATAAGTCATTTAGGATTATTGTGATA
This sequence comes from Anoplopoma fimbria, assembly GCF_027596085.1. Lineage (NCBI taxonomy): Eukaryota > Metazoa > Chordata > Actinopteri > Perciformes > Anoplopomatidae > Anoplopoma > Anoplopoma fimbria. Next base: position 25,606,695 of record NC_072450.1, read on the forward strand.
AATTTATTGGGACATCAGCAGCAGAGTAATATTTAGCTTCCGAAGGATATGAGGTAGATATCAGTCCCATTGCTCCCATCATCAGATGACACCCAGCAACGATTTCCAAATCAGGCCTTTTAAACAGACGCATGTAAAGGGTCCTTGAAGTTGAGATGGAGACCTGCTCTATCTTGATTTTCAGATGGAGCTGGAGAAAAGCCTGCTGTCGGACCACGAGCTGCGGCTGCTGGAGGACGCTGAGAGGATGAGTCGCAAGCAGGCGGACGACTACGACTCGGATGAGGAGGACGACCGCGGAAACCAGGAGATCGTGTTGGCTCAGGACCTGGAAGACTCCTGGGAGCAGAAGCTGAAGAGCTTCCAGACAGCGGAGAGGGTCAAAGGTCAGCATGGTAAATGTTTGTCCAGCGGGGTGAACAAGTATACCAGAATATATAGGGACAGTGTGCAAGATTTGGCGGCCTCTAGTGGCTTGGTTGGAGATTGCAACTAACTGAAAACCCATCAGCCAAGACATGGTGGACTTCATGAAGAGGACTCGCTCCATATGTAGATGCGAAGGGCTCAATATAAGTTAACGATTAACACAACAATTCTTAGTTTCAGGTGAATATTCACTAATGAAAACATAGTTCTGAATATCATATTTTATCTCTGCTAATAGATTCCCAGAAATGCTACCCACTGGCCCTTTAAGTATTACAAATGACAAAGTATCTGAGAGTATTCAGCCCTTTTCCTTGCTCCAATCATTAATCAAGTGAAACAGAATGGAAAATAAATTGAAATAATCTGAATGTGTTGCAGTCATGTGGTTTGAAGGAAATTACCAGGGAGGAAAGAGACTTTCAGTGCAGGATTCTTCTTTTTTTTTTTTTTTTTTGACATTCAGGAAATCCATTCGCTCCAGCACTCCCAATTTAGGTTTTATTCCCTGTTGACATTTCCAAAGTTTGTGTAAAAAAAAAAAAATCTGTACAGTCGCAGACAGTGGTATCCGTTGGGTGGCGGCTGACGGTCCTGTCTCTTGTTTAGCTGACGCAGATAAGGACTTGACCTCGTTGGAGCGTTGCCTGGCCAACTCCCTGTTTCTCCTGGCCGAGCAGCAGGTCGGCGGCGAGAAGCTGTTGCTGCTGCCTCAGTCTCAGTGGCAGGAAGGAGAAACGCTGCGGCAGACGGCCGAGAGAGCCCTCGCTTCCCTGCCAGGTAACTGATGTTTGAATGAAGCTGCTGATGTTTTGTTGTTATTCAGTCCACTGTTTTAAACCATCCGAATTAGTAATTAGCAAAGTATTCAAGTGTTTTTCCCCATTGAACTTTGCTGACACTGAAACCACTTTTCATTCAGTTCCCTTCGTGTTAAATGCAGCTCATGGAGAACTACCAGTAACAAACTATGAAATATATGTAATTTGTCATTAAATAACTATAAATAAAATAATAGATGTAGATTACAATGGTTAAAATCAGAAATATAAAGTCCCATGTGCAGATATGTGCACAATCTGTTCCCCATAGATATATCATTATTTTCATTAAAGTCCATAGATCTCCATGTTAACTGTAACCCTAAGAATGCTATTCCCTGTACTTATATAAAATGATGTTATTAGGAAGAAATTGATTATAAAGCTGTATCAATGCACTAACGCTACTTAAAATCGCTGTTGTGCTTGTTGCACTGTTAGAAACCTGATACTTTATGATTTTTTTATTCTTATCTTTAATAAAAGAGCGCTTTATTGCCATACCTTTTTAATTTATGGTCAATTCTAGCTTCTTTTTAGGAAATATTGACAGTCAATAAAAGGACACTGAAGTGTGGAAACTGGTTATAATGTATTTCGATTATAGCCTCAAAGTCGTTGCTTGCGGCAGCATATAAGGTTGTATTTATGTCCTAAACTTCAGCTGTTATAGGTTGTTTTATTGTCAACATGCTCCATTTGCTGCATTATTACCGTATCTCCATCCTAATCTCTTTAGCTGTCGTGACCCAGTTTTATCCTCCGGATCATTAAAGTTTGATGCGATCTTATCCGGAATAGCTGCGCGCTACTTTCACTACCACCGTCCTTTAAACCTCCAACCAGCAATTCGTTTGTACACGCAGCGTTTTACCATTCATACTGCAGCATGTTGTCGCATCCGCATGAAGTGATGAAGATGACGCTGCTGTTCACGGATCAGAGACAGTCAGCAGACAACAGGACGGGCGTCTGAGGTCACAGCTGGCAACACGTGGACCAGTGACGACCCCTCCCACCAGATGTTTAATATTCGCTCTAAAACTGTCCTCTCTCTCTCTCTCTCTCCTGAAGGAAACCGAGCCTTTTAAGCTCTTAAGCGTTTAAACAAAAAAAGCCAATGACGGAGCATGTTAAACTGTTCCACAACACCACTCGTGAAAGATTACTGTGCCAACTCCATCAATCACTCCCCATTAAGACTTTACCGTGTGCCGTTCGGTGGAGGGTTTTTACTTAAAGTGCCTCACAGTGTCAGGGGTCGATCCATTCTTAATACAGCCGGACGGATCTCTTAACACAAAGGCGTCGGTGTGTTTCTCTGCACGTTTAGGCCCAACTGGGGTCACATGACTTAGATGACATGAGATTTGATTTAAACTTAATTGAGAAAAGTCACAGCAGAGAATGGGAAACAACCGCATCAGGTTAATACAGCGCTTAATACAGAATAAACTTATAAGCTGCAGCATCTGCGTTAAACTTGGGAACATCTGCACTTCAGCTCACCTTTAGTCTCCAGCAGCATAATCTCACACCCTGTCTCTCTCCCTGCAGCAGCTGGTCTCAAGGCGACTTTCCTCGGCAACGCCCCCTGCGGAGTGTACAAGTACAAACTGCCCAAAGCCGCTCGGACAGAGAGCACGGTCGGAACCAAGGTGTTCTTCTTTAAAGCCATCCTGTCAGACAGCGGGCCCCCCGCGGCCCCAAACGCTTCTCTACTGTGGGCGAAGAAGAGCGAGCTGCAGCGCTACCTGAAACCGGCGTACATGATGAAGGTCGACCGCTTCATCCTCGGCCTGTGACAACCAAACATAGAGTAGGGACGCTGGCTTAAGGAACAATTATTTATGAGGCCCAGAAAGTTACCCTTGTAGTTTATCTGTCGTCTTGTATCATAAAGTGTTCTCTCATCCAGTATATGTATTGTATTATATAAATAAATTGCTTTTCCACACACATTGTGCAGGTTCTAAGTTGGCAAAACTCTCAGATTTAACCTCCACCTTAGCTGACCAAGTAATATCTAGGCTGGTATGGATAAAACTTTTAAGAAATTATCTTAAAATAAGTCCTGAAGTTTAAATTTATGACTCCAAAAATTGTAATCTTATTTTTTTTTTTTGAAGAAGCTCAAAGTTACTTTAAGCAAAGTCAAAGTGTGATTCTTAAACAGTAAGAAAACTACCCACAATGCCCTCCATCATGCACCCAAACACCCAATAGCAGGCTTCCTGAGGGGAGGAGCTGCATCACAACTTCATTCATTCTTGTCACAATTTAGACTCATCCAATGTGTCGCATCCTTCGATGTACAGAAATATAAGAGAGAAAAGCTCACATTAGATATTTCCCCTCCAGTAATGTCGACGTGCTATTTGGAATATCTCTTGTAAAAGATTTAGGGAAGGATGTAGTAAGACCTAGCATGAGAAAAATCAGTGGAGGTCCTATAAGATGTTTGTGCTTCAATAAAATTCCCTTTTTTCTGATAACTTCAAACTTCCACAAAAGTTTTATTTTTTTATATTTGGCCTCTAAAAATGTGCTGAACTCACCACAAAATGATATTTAGACGACTGCCATACTAACCTGTAGTATAGCAGGTTTCTCGCTGAAAGCATTTTTTTTTTAGACCTGCAGCAGTTAATGAGCACACATCGAGCTCCGAAAACTGAAAAAACAGATGTTGTTGCTGGCGTTTGGGGTGCACACTTAGTCCTGAACTGTGTTGGCCCTGTAGGCCTGCTGGAGGTGATCTGTTGATCTCCAGCAGATTCCCATTGTCCAACAGTAGATGGCAGTATTAGCACACCGGGGCCCTGAGGAGCTCTGTGAGAAGCTGTGTAATTAAAACTGTGTGCTGACCTCAGAGGGGGACTGCAGAGAGAGCTTTTCTGATCAACTTGGCTTCTTCTTAATCATACTGAAAATATCCATCGTAGCAGGCAAATGTTCCTCTGGAATAGCTACGATAATTCGTCTTAGGTAAGAGCATTCTGATGTTCCTCGACCCAGCCCCCGGATCAGCCTGTTCTTTCTATTTATGTCTGCCGGGAAAAGGAGTTATTAATGTTGTAGACATTGGCATTAGATTTTTCCATCTTTATTTTTTCAGGGCTTGTTTAAAGCCTGTGACCCGATCCGCTAGCGAGATTGGCTGAGAGCAGCGCCTGTGGAGATGTAAAGGTCAGGGCGAGGTAATAAGGGCCGTTTCTAACTGTAAGACACTTTGGTCTGCACACAGAACCAGAGCTTCCTCTTCTGCCGGCTGACGGTGGCCTTTTGCCACCCTCCGTCCTGGATACGGTCCCTGACGTCAAATCGAGGTGTAAGAAGAGTCGCTGCTTTCATCTCCAAGGGGAGTCTGATGAAAGTTTCTATTCCCAGGTTGTAGTGAAAGGGCCTGAGAGGTTAGAGAAATTGGCTTGGGATCAGAAGGTCGTCCGTCTGAATCCAGAAACCATCACAGAGTTGAAAGGGACCGAATGTCTCTCTACTGCCCCCCATGGAAAACCAGTCAATGTGCCCTTAAGCAAGGCACTTAGCCCTAGGCTGAGCTCCTCAAAAGAGAAGACTGGTTGTTGGGCGGCTCATGGTGTGAAATAACCAAAGAAATGATAAAGGGGCATTCTACCAATTTCTTCTTGTCAAAGACAATTTAATGCAGTCATGCAGAGTTCTATGATGGCGTCATCGAACCTAACGACGCTATCAGGCAGGGTCTAACTAACATGCTTTTGAGATGCATTATGGGGAGTATGGACTAAAATGTCAACATATCCTCATAGAACGGTTTGTATGATATCTTATGAAAAGTTACTTCTAATTTTTCATGCGTTTTCCTACTAAAGCCAGCATCAGGTGTCAATTTCTGGTTGTTACATTTATACAGTCTTTTTAAAATAAACTTCCAACCTAGTTAGGTTTAAGCAACAAAACTACTTAGTTAGTTTGAGGAAAAGGTTGTTGTTTCGGTTAAAACAACTACGGAAGTGCCTTTACTGAAGAAGGCAAATAACGTGACAAATAAATCAATGTTGACTTCTCGTCTCACATGGGGAACAACCAGCGGAGTTGTGGATGAAAGAAAGCTGTTAGTTGGTCCTCTCCCCCAGCCTGCCCTGTGTGGCCTTTTTTGGTGTTTACTTCCTCGTTCATGATCAGGTGAATGACATACAACATGATTTCTGGGGATACCTACAATTACGGCAAATTAGTTTTTGTAGGTATCGCTACAAACGCTGGATGAGAACAACTTGAAAATGTTGACCATTCTCTTTTAAAATTAATAAATTATTTTGAGTCCCACAACATTTTTTGTGGCTTATTACTAAACCCATCACATACTCTTTAGAAGTTCTTTGTCCAAATCCTTAAATATGATTTCTCATTAGTAATTAAGGGCATAGTCCGGCAAAATAATATTGAGCTTTCATAATGTTGGGGGACTTGTAAGTGATTCATTAAAAGAAGAATGGTCAAACACGAAGAAGCAGGTGTCGAGATCTGTAGTCCCAATTTTGGGAAAAGCTCCAAAAGATGGGATCCTACATTACCCATAATGCATCTCAGTAACATCTTGTGTTAAACTTCCCCTGTCTGGCAAATGCTCACATCTTTCGTCCTTCATGCCACAGCTTGTAACACAGGCTTTTTGTCATAAACTTTTAGTCTCCAGGCCCAAGCTGAGATAACTCCGATGACATCACTATGACAGCACCAGGGTTAATTTGACATTATACAAGTGTCAAGCCATTTCATAATAGAATGCCTATAATCTGTACATCATTTGGGAAAAACCTGACAGTTGCCAAGGGATGTTTTGTATCTAATTGTTCTCTAACTGTTTTGAAACCATACCACAACAATGGTTGAGGATGACTATTCTTCAATTTTAATTTTAATTTTTCTAAAAAGAGGCAAAAGTTGTCTGATGTTACCATTTTTAAGTTACATAATATACACAAGTAGGGTAAGAACTTAGGTAAACAGCATTACTAAGCTAATTTGTTATACCAAGCTGGAGTAAAAATCTGCTACATTTGAACTGAAATACAGTCATAATCCAGACTGCTCTGACTACGAATCAAGGATCCCCAACAAAACATAAAAATAAGTGCTCCGCCCTGTTATAGGCTACAGACCTGCCAATGCCAAAGCATCAGAACAGGCCGGGTAGAGGATCACAGCTTCACTTCAGTACAGCATCTGACCTCCTCTTCCTGCCACACTCTGCCTCTTCATCCAATTAGAAAGCACATGATAGCACTGGGGTGACTTATGTCAAAAGAAAGGTCTGGCAGTTTCTCGCCACTTAAAAAGGGTAAAATAAAACGATAAATGCAGAGAATGAGGCACGGCTTGGGAGGCGGCTGATGGACGCTTTTAAAGCCCCCCAGCTGCTGGAAACAGTCGGAAACGGAGCAGAAGATGTCACATTCACACCGGCCTCATTCTCACTGGGGATTTCAAACTGATTTTAAAGCAGCCGCTGACATATTTTGAACCTTATTCTTGTGATCCTTTGAAGTTCAATGCAATGAGTGAGGCCCTGCCAGGCGGAGGGGGCTCAGCTCCATCAGGATGTCCTGCTCTAATAATAGCACACTCACTTATGGGACCGTCGGGCACCGGCAGTACAAGCCTCCACCAAATGGAACACTGTATCTCAGTGTTCATGTATAGCACAACAATTCTTATATAAATATCTATGAAAATACAATCCCCCTCCCCCATCAACCGTTTTTTACACACTGCAACTTATTTTGTATTCTTTAATTTCATGCAAATCTATGACTGGGAGGGATGTAAGCAGGCCGGTGGTCCACAGCAGCAGCTTACCAAACAATTTGATAAAGGAGCTTATTAAGGATCTTTATGTAACACGTAGAAACACGCAGGTAGAGAGGAGTGCGGCTCAGAGCAAGGCTTCTGGATCCCGACCGAGCCGGACCACCTTAAGCTCCTTAACCACCGCCCTCCTTAGTTCCACTCTCCCAGCATGCAGCGCTAGCAGCACTGCGCTACATTTCTTACCCTTAATCATTCAGTGACAGTCAGCTTAGCACGCACACTTTCAGCCCCCATCCTGCTCCGCCTTTACACACAGTGAAGAGTGAGTTTTGCCTTTTTTTGTTATTCATCATTCAAGCGTGTTCACTCACTGGTGTTCCTACCGCCTAACCATAGATAAGAATAGGTCCAACTTCACTGTCAGTGCACATAGTAAGTAACATTACTAACATCTTACCGGGGAGTGCAAACAGTAGTAACAGTGCAGGGGGTGATTTGAGGGGGAGGTGAGGGAGGAATCCTTCCCCTTTGTTAGCAAAATGACCAAAATGCATGCTCCTTGTTAACCTGCTATTCCCCCTCTGCATCCCCTAGTAGCAGAGAGAGTGCAGGGCCAGAGGAAATGTTTAATTAACATGTTAGTCTAGTTTTACTGACTTTATCTGACTGAGGTTTGTGCAAGTTAGAATCCATGGCTCCAACCATGGCTTTAAAACACCAGCAGCCTAACTGGGCTGTGTATTGATGAATCCGTCCGGTGCTGTCCGTGGTGCTGAAGTAGTAGACAGATTTGTAATTTGGACTTTTTGGTCTGAATGCCGCTCCTCTGTCAGTTTTTGTCTTGGATCTGCAATATTCTTTATACTTTGTACTACTGTATATAGAGATCAAATTTGATTGACAGTTAACTGGCAAAAAGCCCCTGAACTGACCTCTACAGTACATTGATGGTCAGGAGCTTCACCAGGAGGTAATCTAACTTTCTCAAGTGACCATTTTTTCAGTGCAATGAAAACAAAGATCCAAGAACCCACTACTTACCCTTTGACATCCTCACAACACAGTATTACTACTAGAGAGTGGACTCTTTAACGTTGACAGTGTGAAGAGAAAACATAAAAAAAGATACCTGCTGCGTTGCTGAGGGCTTTGTAACAGCCAGGGTTGCAGACTGCTGGAGGCGTTGACCCGGTGCCCTGGCTAATGTCTGTCCTGTCGCAGAGATGTGATTTCTGTCTCTTCACAGGCTGGATAAACATTTTACACATCAATCATAAGCACATGGTCAAAGTAGAGTATATTTTCCTGAATGTAAAAGCAGTTGGTGTCATTTGGGGCGCAGCATGGCGGAAATTATTGAGATACATATACATATACAGGATAATATCAGTGATAAATGGGATTCTGTTTTTAGACCATAATGTGCATGTTTTTTTTTCTTGCACGGTTAAGCGATATCTAATTCACTTGGTGGGTGTGTTGCTGAAGACCCAAGGACGTGCAGTGTAGATGGCGTGCTCTTAAGATCTACAGATCATATGCAACACTAGTGTGTTATGTACAGTGTGTAGTGTATTGAGAGGGGACTCTTATCAACTGTTAGACTGCCAAACAGCATGGAGAGGGGAAGTCCCGCCCCTTTCCATAGTGACAACTAGGGGACCTTATTTCGGGTAAAAATATATGTATACGATAGTCAACAGCGAGAGACAAATACATTTTTTTTATCCCGTTTTAATAAAATATGTAAATGTAAAAGCTGATTTTACACGTCAAGCAAGTTGAAGTTTGTCGTAAAACCCTTGAACTATAAGGGTGTGAAAATACAAAATTAGAAAAACTACATACTGAAAAGTTGAGTAAGTGATGCCTCTCGCTGAAGCTACACTGGGAGTGTTTCCATCCTATGTACTCACACGGAAAAACTGGTTGTTTCACTCCCGGGCTGAGAAAAACACATTCTGGTAATATAACGATAGCTAAGTTACCTAGCTAGCTAGCTAGCAAAGGTACCGTCTTGATGGCATTTGCCATTGACAAACACGACAGGAAACGATAGATGTAGTACAATGAGCAGTTTCACACAAAACGAAATGGTACCACGACAAACTCTGACTTTCTTGACCTCAACTGGACAAACATAACATAACATAACTACAATATTAACTGTCACAACGCCAAACGCTATGCTAGGTACAGCTCGCCAAGGAAGCCCAGTATCGAGATTGTCGTTGTTTGGATGAGTGGAACTCGAGAAAGCTGCCGCATCCCAGGCCAAGCTCATTTTTAGAACAGGCACTGCACGAGGGTGGTGAAATGAAAAATCGTGAATTTACGCACAAACGTCAATTGATGAGAGACGATTCGTATGTGACGGAGTAAGCGTGCCGTGACACTGTATATTCAGTTGAAGCAACCCATTAAATCATCACACTAAATGTTTCATCTTTCACTTTTGGCTGTTACTGTTTAGCACAGCTCCAGTGAATCTGCATGTATTAGGAAGGAGCGAGAGATTGTGTGTGTGATGTTGTTGGGACGGAACAGTTGGAGATGGTAGACGCCCCTCCTGCTTCCTCCTGTCCCAGTCTCCACTCTGCAGTAGGAAGCTATGGTCCCCCACACCTCCGTCTATCCTTCCTTCTCGCCTTCATCCCTCCCTCCCATCCCTCCATCCGTCCCTCCATCCGAAGCTGTCTCTCGCTCAGTCATTTCCAAAATGAATATATCAAGAATTTGCTTCTTCTGTTGTGATTTTGCATAAGTGATTTCATTTATACATTTATATAGTTTGTCATTAACGCATTTGTACAAGTGATACAATGGATAGTTGAGTATGTCTTAGATGCAATTTTATTGTCTTTTTTCCTTCTAATTTATTCCTTGCTTCTCTTATTTGTTTCCCCCCTCACTCACCATCTCCAACACACACACACACTGGCATCCGCACACACACACGCACGCAGATCCGTTCATACTGTGTCTGGCAGGCGGATCTCCGGCCTGCAGGGTGAGTCCTCCTCCCCTCCTCTGACTGTCTGGATCTGCCACCTCCTTCCTATCCTTCCCTCTCCCCAGTTTCCCTGGGAGCTGTCAATCCAAAACAGACTGTTGAGTGGGTTGTGCTGAGGGGGGAGGAGAGGGGGAGGATGGATGGATGACAAATGGGGTGTTAGGGTTGAAAGCGGGGGTGAGGAAGTAGAGAGTGTGAATGTACAGCAGGGGGGTTAAGGTCACATCTTACTGTGCGGTAAGATGGCATCGTGTCAGGACGACCCCTGCCCTCCACTTCCTCCGTCACTGTCAAGCCCCCCAGCACCCCTCCCCCTCTCCCTCCTCTCCTCCCAGCCTTACAGGCCTTCCAATTGGCTGCTGGGGTTAGTGGTTCACCGCCACCCACCGGGCGCACTGGAGCGTCATCACACCTCCAGGTCACTGGTGGCATATGGAAGGAAGGCTGGAACAAGTTCACTGGTTCAACACTGTGAATTCATCTAGAAAGAGAGGAAGCAGAGGTGTTTGATTTTAATGTGATCAAAGAGTTGCAAATGTAGAACAACTGCCAACACAAAGTCAAATGAAGCGGAAACAGATGAGTGGCCTTTAGATACACTTAAATATAAAAAAGGGGAACCTTCACACGTTCATTGATTGGTGTGGGTAATTTGTTGGCAGCAGCCCGTGAAGGGGCGAGTCCCCTTCCAAAGACCTTTCTGATGACGATCAATGGTCCCTGAGGGACTCCCGAATGGCTCGGCTTTGGCACCTGCTCCTGTCCGACGTCCCCCGGGATTGCAGGGGGGAAGGGAGGGGGAGGGGGACCAAACATCTGGCAGAAGAGGTAGGAAAGTCAAAGTCTCATCTGGAAGGTTGTCAGTGGAGACGCTGGCACCGTGGATCATGTAAGACGGCACCGTCATCATTAACAGAGACTGCAAACAGCGCGGCACACCGCTCCCCAGATGGACGAGTCATCTGTATCTTTCCTTCAAAGTGATGCTGAACATCCCAGCAATGATAAAAGACACAGCGGTTCTGATAGGAAGGCCTGAGGGATTGTGTTAGTCTGCGGTGCATACTGCATGCATGGTGGCAGCCGGTGTAAAGACCCCCTTTTTTTACTTTTCATTTTTACTGCCTGCCTACTGCTGCACTCCAATTTAGCTTCCATGTGTGTGTTTTAACCTCTGTGGGTTGTTACCACCTTCAGGGTCACATATGAGTCAATAAGGTCAAGTGAGTTCGTCAGAGTCACGAGAAGGGAGGTGTGATTTGTTGTGAATCAAACCTGTGATGGCATGAAACAGGGACTTTTAGGATGCACCTGATAGCTGAGAGAAATCAGTATCAGTAAATCATTCCATTGACGATTTTGTGATTACATATTCGACCTGTCTGTGCCATATTTGCTTGGATCTTGCCATTTTTCCAAAATATTGCAAAATGCAATATTTTTGTGTTTTTCAACACAAGCAAATGGAGAAAAGATTTTCACACCCTAACCACACTGGGAAATTACTGAAAATAAGAGGAAAACACTGCAAGAGGTACACAACATCAGAATTAAGTAACAACACAATAGAAATTTGTTTTAATCATGTCAAGCAATGTCATGTAATTTCTTGTTTAGCCTGACCTACACCAAAATCAAAAGGAATGGAATTTAATACAAGGTGAAAGCGAGAAAAAGTGTTTTTCTTTATTTGCAGCAGTGTTGAAGATGTTTTCTCCCTTTGCTTGCGTTCTGTCGACTTCTCTCTCTTGAGCTGCAGTGTGTTGAGCTCTCTCAGCCTTTTGTGCGAGTGAATAAGAATGCTTGCCAATTCGACCAATCACTGCAGTTCAATGCATAAAAAGACTCCAAATCAAAAGCACTTTCAAAAGCCAGAGTCAAAGGCAAATCAAGCCAACATCAGTCTCCACAAACAAACGCTCTTGTTACTATTCAGTGGAAGGAACTCTGTTTCTTGTTCCCCCATGCTATGTATCCTCTAGAGTCTAGACCAAGCTTGTGGCCAAGCAAGTTATCAATAGAGACTGAATTAAGGGTGAAAGACATTACTGAGATTACAAAACTTCATTCAAACTTATTTTATTGGTAAGATCTTTTAACAGCTGCATTTATTTTTATATATATCTCTCGTTTGCAATTTCAAAATTTTACTGCAATTTATTTATTTATCAACGCAGCAGATCTTTAAATGCTCCGAGGTGAAGCAACACCTTGTGCAGGACATCTGCGGGCGTAGACAGCCCGGCTACAAAAAAAGACAATCTCCAGGCATTTACTGCGCCTCTGATAATGATTTCAAACACCGTTTCTGGCGATGTCAGTGTCTTGTAGCTTTCATCCCATCATGCACTATGCATTATCATAGCTAGTCAATGCTCTTCCAGCCATTTTTATTTAATTTGCCCTTGTCAGTACTTACCCCCTCTTCACTCTGATGGAGAAGTTCCACAGGAGGTTGCTGAGCATACATTCTTAACAGAATCCCTTTTCAAATTAAATTTAAATGACCCCCTCAGCTCATAAGCAGAGGCTCTCCTGACAACTTAATTCATAATTCAGTGCTGAGCCAGGGCCTTGAGGGCTATAATGACGGCCTAAATGGAGGAGAGATGCTACTAAATGGGCTGTTTGTTTGCACCTAAACCTCTTTACAGGCCACAAGTCCACAGCTCAGCACTGTGGTGGAGAGGAGGAGGGCCGAGACAGTTTGCTGACCGTGCTGCTTTTGTTGTCTCGAGCCGGCCGAGCTCCGCTTGACCGCAGTGAGATTTGGGCAGATTTTGCGTGTTTTAAAGAAGCACCTCTGCTTGTAGGATTACGTTTGAGTTAGCGGCTGCGGTTTGTTGGAGTGTCGGTGTAGGCGACGGGAGGAGACAGACACACACTCATGAGATATTTATGTCGAGTGGATCATGCGAATGGTGACACAGTAAAGCCAACAATCTAGGCTGACACTTACAGGACTCAAAGAATGGGAGGGAACATCTAAGTCTGTCGTGCAAGCTGCACGACAGACTTAGATGTTCCCTCCCAACCTGTGATAGTAATCGTGATGGTGGAGGAGGAAGAGGAGGACACTGTAGAAGAGGAAAGCATGGTTTAAAGGATGTGGGGGAGAATAAGGAAAGAGGGATAATAGAGGTGGAGAAAACTCCAGAAGGGGGAGAGAATATTGGTTACCACCCCTGCTATTTGTTTTATACAAAAAGAGAATGTGAAAGTGAAGCTGCACGCCATGGGACTTGGCAACTGTATACCTGTCTCTTTAAAGAATAAATAAAATGGCATGGCCACATAAAATGGCCCTATCTGATGGTCGAGCAGCTATACAATAGAGCATTTTGATCCATGCCTATATTAAACTTCTGTTAACCATGGTAACAATACTTGCTTGTTGCTGTATTGTAAGATTATTACTCTAGTGAAAGGGACCAAACCATCTATTTAAAGGTCATTAAATAAATCTAGGGACTAAACTGTGTCTAAATAAAGAAATGTGCGATTGCAAAGCAACCGACAACAACAGAAACCTACAATTATCATCACTACAAAATATGGCAAAGAGCTCAATTGGGAAAAGAAGAGAAAGGGGATTTGCATCCCATTTGAAATCTTAATTTAAGTGATTGTTTTATATGATTGTTAGTGTGCAGTGATTTATAGATGTTCCTTGGGATGGGTATAGTGTTCTGCAGGAATGAGTCCTAAAACCCAGAAATGTGTTAGCATATTGGAACTTCTGGTTCCCTAGTCTCAAAGTCGATGTTTTTCTTTTTTTATTATAATAGGTTTTTGTATAGACGCCTAAAATAAGGAGTGGATTTAACACAAGCTTAAGAGATTTTAACGTTTTGTTCTGGGATGTAAATGACGTGAGTACCTACCCCACCCGTGAATTTTGAAGCTTTTAAGTGTCTTAAAAAAAGGCTACAAATTGTCATCAACCCGACTAGTCCACTTTCACAGCCTCATTGTATATACTCTAAAATTTTACCTTCAAAAATCATAAAAGTGGTGTTCATTTGTGAAGATTGTCTTGCTGAACTCAGAATGTAAGTATCAGAAAATGGTGTTAGCCATAGTGCTTTTTTTCTGCCATAATCTAAAATCCAATGGAAAAATTCCATGGCTTTTTTGTCGAGGGAACCAGTGTGATTCTATCGTCCGTGGTTGTCGTACAAAAATACGTCATACCTGCACCGCTCTATTGCTGAACAGTCCAATGGTTTGTCAAAGCCCAAAGGTCTGGAATGGTTCATATATCAGGATACTGTTTAAGGAACAGCTTGAATAGACAAACACTACAAAATGCATTAAGATCAACTGAATGATCCTTATCATTCAGTTGTGTTGGCCGCCCTTGAACGCAGACAGGTGTATCATTGGCCAGCTCCGACCAGGTTCCAACAACTATCCGTCTGTGCTCCTTTTCTTCATTTTTAGGCTGTTTTTATTTTTTATTTTGAGCAAGTCAGTACCATGTGATGTGGTAACTCACTGTGATCTGGCGTTAGCTTCTAATTCTATCCTTTTAACCCATTTTGTAGACCCCTCTGTTTGCTTCTCTCTGAAATCACTTTTTCCAAAGATTTCATAATATTTCTTCAGAGGATTGCAGTTAGTGACAGTGTTTGCTCCATGGTTGCTCTGACAGCTTGATGAATTAGCAGCTGGGGATTGGGCTTGACGAAGGGTCAATCAAGAATGTGCTCAAAAGACATGATGTCAATACGCATGGAGGTAATACGCAGGTTGTTGCTCAAAAGCCTCTGCATTACAACTTACAGGTGGACAAATGTAGCAAAGGGCACTTTATAACCCGACTGCACTCCAGCACTTTGGGTGGAGTAACCGTGGTAACGGTAATGCAATTTGAAAGAATGAATCAGTGCACAAAAAAGTGTATTTGATAGAAATAAATGTTTGATAGCTAAATACAATTAAGGTGGCAAATTATATTTTATGCAGCGTTAAATCATCATAATAACATCAAAGTTTTATCTGACGTTATTTTACATTTTAATTTAACGCTCTTTCTCAAAGAGCTCCTGGAAAAAGTATTCAAATGGGTTGCAGAGTCACCAGCCAGGTGGGTCCCTCGTCAATAGATGATGCTGAAGCAACACAAGGTCATTTCACTCAGTCTTGACAAGAAGATCCTGCAATTAATGTGCTAGAGACCTGAGGGAGGCCTTGAATGCACTGCTGGAGTTCACTGAATCACTCTCTGATGACTCATAACTAAATGTGTCCTACCTCAAGCCATCTCCATCACTTTACTGCACAGATTCTAAAAAAACAAGCCCTCAAATACAACACAAAAGTGTATGGCTTGGCGAAAAAAATGCCCTGTTGGTGTTGCAACATTGAGAACACATAATGAATCAGCACGGACAAGACTGAGGCCACCAAAATAAGATCAGTCTCTGAAAATATGGGGACTTATCCCCACGGTGTACAATCAGAGAAGAGGAGACGGTAGAAGAACAAGGAGCTGCTTCAGCTTTACCTACGTAAAAGAAGAAGATTAAGTCACTGCACAGTTTTCCTCAGGACTTGGTTACAAACACACAAAACAGCTTGTCAAATATAAGGTTTTTGTGTAATTGTTTGGCTCTATTTACTGTCTTAACAATTGACAGCGAAAAATTGGCTTCAAAAGGCAGTTGATGAATGATGAGAAAATTTGAGATTAAATTTTCTGCTATCTTAAAATTGATACATTATATGCTGTCCAAAAGGCAAATATTAAATTTGTGATTTATCTTTCTTTTTCATCCCATTTATTTTCCTTGAAGGTTAATATTGTACAGCTAAGGGTGGAAGTTACAAATAACATTATCTGTAACAAAGCCGTTTTTTGTGCTTAAAAAAACGTGTACTTTTTATCGTATACTATGTAGTATTGCACTCTGCTACATATATAGGGGTGCGGGTTTGGGGATCTGCCTCCAGCCCGAACCCCCACCACATGATTTGGCGCACCACACCTTTAAAGGAAGTCACTCAAAAAAAGTAGGTACACCTCAGCTATTTTTTTCGTAGTGGTGAGCATCACAACACCTCCTCGTTTGCATCAAAGTACTTTTGAGCAAGAAACCTAACCCATACTTTAATGAAGCACCAAGTGAAACAACGCTGTGGTTTTACTGGTCAGTTCCCCAGTGTGGATGTGTGCATGTTGTGGCATAGCCTATGGGGTGAAATGCTGATTGTTGCTGAGAGAGCTGTTGTACTCAGCTTTAGTAAATAAAGGTAAAAATTGTGATAATTTTAAAATAATGATTGTTCCTTTGTTTCCACACTAGGCCAAGTGTAAATTAACATGTGTGCACTGTGCAGGAATAGCCAATCATAACAAGGATTTACCCTCAATCTGCCACATTGTGTATTAGAAAACCAGAAAGATCCCTATATATATATTGTATTTTTCTATAAAAAATCATACTCTCAGCCTAACTTAGTCTATTCAATTAGGGCGTCCCAAAGGCCCCAGAACAGAAACCAGGATTTGTCAGTATTAGTCCTCAGGCAGGTTGTTCTAAAGTTGAGGAGTCCAGCTGAGTGTGAACCCAGTAAAAGGGGAGCTGAACACACATCTTCAGAGAGGCTGCTGTTACCTAAGGGGGCTGTTGCTTTTAAAGAAGCCAGACCACCCATGTCCTGCTGTGCCATTACCTGCTTTAACAGCGGCGATTCGCCCGCGCCTCTCCCTGGCACTCTGTGATGTAGGTTTGGGAGTGAGCTCTATTAAAAAGTCATTAAAGCTGAGAGAAAGCGCGGTGGGTTCAACCCTCTTGGCGAAAGGCGCCTCTGGAAATTACTCCATCCATCATAATTACACCAACCGGACACTGCCTCACGGAGGCCAAGGGACGCAGATCCGTTCATGACCTCACTGAACTAAACTTATAGAGAGGAGGGAAGGGAAGGAAGGAAGGAAGGAATAAAGGGAGGGAGAGAAAGAGAACTAAAAGAAAGAAGGAGGGGAGCAGACCTAGAGTGAAACATTAGGAGGATACAGGAAGTGAAAGGTTTCAGGGGTTGATGAAAGAAAAAAGGAAGGAAGGAGGAAAGTAAGAACACATAACCCTGTTTGGGCGCAGCTTAATGGTGAAGAAAGGCCGCTGTCATAAAACGGTTGATTAAAAAAAGGAACACATTGCCTCCGTATCTCACTGTGAGCTCTGTTTCTGCAAATCACTGGCACAGGATATGAGTGCACAGGGTGCGGCAAGTGAGTTTTTGGTAATTTTGATGCCAGAGGCAAACTGCGCAGCTGGAAATTAGGTTGGATTTAGAGAAATGCATTATCCCTGCATCTGGCTTCAGTCATGATCAATCAGATAAGCACTTTCCTTCCTTTTAAAGTTAGAAAAGGTTGTGATGTAATAGTCCAGAGCATCACAAAAGCCTCTCTTGAAAGGAAACTAATGTCATTGTGTGGGAGGTACAGAATTGCCACAAGTGAATATATGGTAGCTTAAATAAACTACTTAGGGCTGTTGATTGTATTTGTTGCCGTGGCCGTAGGGGAACAGTTGCCCAGCGCAGGAAATTATATTAGACAAAGAGACAATCAAAGGTTGGCAGCAAGTTGCAGTGTTAGCCCACACTATTGACTCCAGACTGTCCCAGTGCACATTGTTGAGAGAAAATGGAAACAACCTCTATGACCTGTCAGTCCATTGTGGGACCAACACAGATGAACACACATACATATTCATATCCTGGGGAGATTTACATCGTCCTCTCAGGAGATGGAGGTTTTTATTTTATTGAATCCAAAATCCCACCTCCAATCCCCTGCTGAATCCAATTAATTCATAATTTCCAAAGTCCAAAGAAATAACTAAAACTCACATATCTGTAATCAGCTTTTGCGGGCTGAGATTTGCAAGGGGTGTTAACTTTAATAAGACACAGCTGATACGTCTATTTCTTTTCACACAAGATGTCACCTTTCCATTCTCAGTGTAAAGGGGTTTTCACAACGCATTAACTGGCCGCCTCCGGTCGTTTCGATTGGGAGAAGGGGTTTTTGATTACGGCTGTACCGCCCACGTGATCGCACACACGTTTTGCCCTGCTGCAGCAGTTTACTGTGCTGAACTTCTGAAGGTAACTGCCTCGCTTTGGCCGATCAAATGAATTCAACGGTGCGAGCATAACGGAAATAGAAGGAGGCGGGAGGAAAAAAAAGAGCAATGGAGGAGCGTTTGTAAAACATGGCTAATAAAGACAACCAAAATACTTTTTTCTTGGAGACTTATTTTCATGGCTCCAATTTAGCCTGCTTTTTTGCCCAAAAAGCCTTTATGATGTTCACTTAAGCACCTCTCATCCTAGCATTGGGCCAGCCTTTTCTCACTCCCAACGGGTCAAATACATCAGCTTGGTCAAGCTATGGCGCTTCACGTGGCTGTAGTTTTGTCGGAAGTAAAGGAGGTAATCAGGTTATGCAGTATGAAGACGGTTAAAGTCAAGTTTGACACGTATGGCCACTGACCAATCTGCCGTATTTGACAAGGTAGGAGTGAAAACGCTTTTAAAACCACTTTGCTTCTTTTGGAAATTTGGTGGTTGTCAGAAATGCTGAGCTTAAAGGCACACCCCAAAATCAATTATACATATTTTCAATCTAGACTGTTTTGGGGTGAGTTGCCTAGTTTTGTAGATTTCTGCCACAGAGATTCGTGCCTCGAGAATCATGACCCGGTTACCTAAGATAATGTATGCTGGAGAATACATATAAATAAATATACATATGTATTTATTGGTATAGTTATAGTGCAATATAACTCCTAAATAAACCAATGGAGTTTTGCCTGACCCAATGAATCTGATTTATCAGTAGCAGACTATTTAAACTCATTTAAGAATTCAACAACCTTTTATAAAACGTGATGCAATATATTTTATGTTTCTTAAACATAGTTTCTAATTCATTGTTTATTTTCTGTGAGAACATTAGTATTCTGGGAACTCACTTTGCTGTTTGCGTTGCTGCGTGCAGATTGCTGTCTGGATTTTGGTACCTGTGCGTCTGGCCCGATCCTACTCCTCCATCTCTCTCTCCGTGCACCGGAGGCTCTGAGTCTGGCAGCGCTGCCGACGGGCTGGAAGAAACATCCTCCAGCCCGGAGGCACAGGAACACACAGCCAGAGAGGGACCGGGATTATTGATGGTGACCGCTGGAGCCCGGTAGAATGACAAAACAGGGGAAACAAATAGCGTGTGAAATGCACACCTGTCTGCTGAATCTCGGAGGGGGCAGTGAAGGAGAAGGTGCATTCTATGAAGATGGACGAGGAGGTGCGGAGCACTGTAGAGGAGGAGGAGGAGGAGGACAATGAGGTGGTGGTGCAGGCGAGGAGAAGGGTATTGTAGAGGCCAAAGAAGATGGAGGGTGTTAAGGAGGTGTAGAAACAAAACACTTGAGGAGCCAGAGGGAGGACAGTAAAACAGTCTCTGTAGAATAGGATGTGGTGTAGAACACTACAGAGAAAGAGGAGAAGGATGTACAGAATCAAAAAAGAGGAGGCGTATAATAGTGTTGCAGAGAAGGAGTAGGTGGAGGAAGTGAAAGCTGCAGCGGAGGCTCTGTTCGGCTGTTTTTGAGTCTGGAATAGAGGCACGTCTGTCGGGGTCTGACAGAAAAAGTAGAGAGAGGAAGAGAAAGGGAGAGAAAGGACAGAGAGAGAGAGAGATAGATGTTAACCCATATTTCTATTACTATGTGGTGTCAGTGGTCAGTGTGTGAGGTTTCCTGTTGCTTAGTTACTGTATCGCAACAGCAGCGTCAGTGTCTGTGTTTGTATGTGTCATCCTCCCAGTGGTGGGTGTCTGCACGACTCCCTCACTGCTGCCGGCATGCCTGCTGCCTTGAAACTATACCGCGGTCGACAGAAATCTCCCCTCTGGCAGAGAACTTTCACCCCCCACATTCCTATAGGCGCCTCCACCGCCTTGCTGCATCTTCTTCTGCTCCACGCTGTCGGTAATGTAGAGGGAATAGCAGTGGCCCAGCTGTGGTTGAGGAGCCAACGTGCTCCTTGGATGAGCTTTGTGCGTTGGCCCAGGTGCCCCGTCGTAACCCCACCCATCAATCACCATTGTCTGACAGACCTTGCCATGGCTCCCGCCTTAAGGAAACGTGAATCTCCACCCTCCTCCCTTTTCAGGATGATGGATGAGGATGGAGCGCTGGGCCCTCAGGGCTGGGGCTCCATGGAGTGTGAAGCTGCATGGAGGTAGAGGGTGGTGGGGGGGAGAAGAAGAAGAAGCAACCCAGAGAGAAGTTGCTAAAGTTTAAGACAAATCTTATTGTAAGGCTTGAATATCATATTTATTTCTTTGAATAAGTGAAAAATTAGACTTAAGAGTGTGATGATTCCACTTTCCTCTGAGGCCACAGGAACCCATGATACAGAAGTCTCACACAACAGTATATTGACCCCAGCTTTGTTGATGTGCAAGAACAACCGAGCTAGAAAGAAGAAAAATGTTCGTATTCATCGCATGACTTATTTGTGGAAAATAAATCTAAGGAGAGGCAACAATGTGAGATGAAATAATTCGTTTTTTGCATTGAGAATTTCTGTAAGTGAAGAGGAGAGAGGAGAAAGGTCTCCTCTCAAAGAGATGTATTGTGATGAAACGTGTTACTGGTCCATTCCTTGATTGACTTCCAACAACAGAAATGGACAGAAGCGATTTGCATAACAATTGTTTCTTGAAGGATATTGCTAGAAATCCAATAAATTTCCTCACAAATGTGAAGGGAGGGATACACATATAAAAACAAAAGATGGTTTCATCCTCAAAACCCTTGCAAGGTTTAACCTCTGGTGCACTGTATCCACTGTTTGCATAATCTCACAAAGCCTTGATTAGAACCAGTAGGAGGCAGTAAGGATACCAACTGCCAGAAAAACAACTGGAAGAAAAAGGCAACTCTGGTCAGGTGATCTGTTTCCTCCAGATCACAGGTGTAAGGGGGTGTGGCCAGGGTAAGGAGGGGAAGAGAATTGTTTGGGGTGGCAAGAAAAAGTTAAGTTTTTGGAGGAAGACAGAGTAGTAATGTCGGAGCCGACTAGCCTTCAGTTGAGAGGGGAAAAAGCATTTCACTTTTTATGGTTTTACTTTTGTTGTTTATCTGAAGTGTAAAAGGAAATCAGTGTGATTGGTGGACCATAACTATGGAGCAGAGGATAGGAAATCTGGCCAAGGCCAGATTACCATTTCCCTAAATGCTGCGTCTGGTGAGTTTGATTCATTTTGAGGCTTTTTAGCAATGCATTGCTTTTCCTGATTTGTACTTTTGCATTTTAAAGGAAGGACAGTTGTGCCATTTTGGTTTATTGGACATTTTGGTTGGATTGTGTGGCCTTGTTAAGGAAGACTTTTTGTTGAATTTCACAAACCTTTTGGAGATTCAAGTGGACATTTCATTGGGACTATTTCTTCATATTAAGGGTTTCCTTATAGTGCATTTCTTTGTTGTTGTCAACTTTAAGGGCACCCAAATAATATGAATTTTCTACTTTGAACCAGGTCTTAGTATCAGAGTAACTCTCATATTATAATTGGAACTAGACCTAAAACTTAAGCTGATTGTTATAATGTACTGTAACTACTAGCATAGCATGCCTGAACCTCCGACACAACTGTCGAGTTGCATTGTGGGCAATGAAGGCGCTAAATTTTGACAAGGAATAACAATTTTTCATCGATTTTGATTCCTTTTTATAATCTGTCTATCTTGAGTCTGACAGTTTTATTGGAGTGCAATGCTATATCAGTGGAGTACCCATATTGGCTCGAACAGCCAGAATTTCAATCCCAATGGGATTCTCGTGTTGCTCTGTGTCTGCTGGATGTGCAAGTAGGCAGTTGTTGATTTAGCTCTGGTACACCAACTGTGGCTCAGGGCTGTGGCCATAATTTTTTGTTGTGACAGCTGTTTTGGTCTCTGTTAATGTATTACCTGCCAGATGAACAAATTCATGCTGCTTTACAGTACATTTTGGAGGCAAATACACTTTTCACTCTTATCTGACAGCTTTAGCACTTACTTTAAAATGATTACTACAAACAAAATCAATTCAATTATGATGCAATGTTATGGGCTAATGTACCCAACAGTATAAGTAGATACGATTAGCCCCACTTTTACCAGCCGCAACATTAAAGTATTGGTCACGCATAAATAATTCCTAAACTAAAAAGACTAAAAGAACAAAAGATCTGAGTGACAATTTAAGTGCAACTCTCTGCTAGATCATTGCATTTTTTAAGTGACAAAATAAAATATTCAGTCCTGCGGTCACCAGCATCCCTCTCTTTTTAGCCCCCGTGCACCTTGCATCAATAAGCACGTTTTATGTCTTTATGACGTTAGGACACCTCTGTGAAAACACAAGCACTCCTGAGGGTCTTGTCTCACCTTATCTAAAAGGTTGCTTCCACGGTATGTCTTTTTTCATGGCCACTGGTTTTTAACACACTCATAAAACAACATATGATATCTCTCCCAGAAGAAGCTCTCTAAATGAACAGTGGAAGCTGAGGGACTCGAGAGAGAAATAGAGAGAGAGTCGTACTAATAAATGTAAAAGGGATGAACGGTTGATTTTTTGCTGCTCCTCTTTCAGCAGAGAAACGATAAGAGTGAAATTAGGCCCGTATGATTTGATGTTGTTGCGGGCCAGCTGCAGCACACTGCTCAGATTATGCAAATGTGTTTAATGCCTTATCCTCCAAATAAATAGTTGCCGCCAATATTTTATTTATTCCAAACTCGTGTTGAGATGTGCTCAGAGCCACGGCGCCACTTTATTCCACAGACTCCAGCTAACTGCAGTGAAGAGGATTTTCCCCTGTAGCGTGTTGAAAAATGAGAAACATCGTTTTGGAGAGCATAATGGCCACAAACACATGGCCTACAACTGGAGTTCTGCTGAACACATTAACTGTTTCATAAATGAGCTGACTTTATTTGGACCCTATTAGGAGCGTCAGCCGCATGATTTAGATGGAGGGAAACTCTTAGTGGCGTAATTAGATCCTCATACAATGGCCTGCTTTGCATCTCCTCCGTCCCAGACAATGTAATATATGGAGGCCCTCATCACAGAATGGAAGCTAATTGCTGCCGAGTCATATGTAATATTTTAGGCTTTTATGGAGGGCATTTTCTGGCTCAGTATTATTTTTTGCGTGAGAGGGTAAAAATGTCAAATGGAGAAGGTTTTAGAGAGTTTAAACATTCAATGAGTAGTGAACAAAATGACTAACACTGTCGGGCAGGGAGAAAGTGCAACATTATTGTGTGTTTTTACAGTGGGGATAACAGGATGTAAAATGTTCTGTTGCACAAATGATAAAGTGCACATAAGTGCCTTACTAATGCTTAAAAACAAACCTTCATCATAAAAACTTAGTACCAGCAGATAACACTTCTTTATTTGATTCAGACAGAGAAACATGCTCTCTTGCACACGCTGCTGCTCTGTACAGAGAGAGAGGAATATGGAAGATTTGACCTGACAACAGCCTCCCAGACAGAGAGCACATTGGATAGGACTTTACTGTGCATTGCGTTACTGTGCCAGTCCCACAGTGTATTGGGTGAACAGCATCGGTGTGGCGTGTTGTTTTGATTTGTTTTGATTTTAAGCACGGCCGTGTTAATTATATATCAACTTCAATTATTCAGGCTTTAAAGGCGCTGACTGACATTGTTTTGCAATGGTGCTCTTTTTAGACTTGTTATTTGTACTTCTGAGCGGCATGACTTTTAAAAACACATTTTAAAGCAGGGGAATAGTGAGAAAACAGTCTGCCATGTTGAAGAACAGGAAGTGAATCAGCAATAGAGGCATTGAGCTGCTCTTCTCCCACATAGTGATTGTCCTCAACTGCAGGAGGATAAGGTCACAAATGCATGTTATGAATGAAGAATTTTACAATGTGAACTTAACATTTTAACATGAAAGCTAATTTAAAAGATGAGTTTGTGGTTGTTGAGATGTTTAGATGGACTGCAACAGTTGCCGCATTAGCTGCATTTCAAAGGTAAAGAAGGTGAAATGGCATGCTAGGAAGCAACACAGCAGGAACAAACATCAATAAGCATTGTGAGATTCATCCATGTGTCCTTGTGAAATGGGTTGTGCTAAAACTCGGTGACATATTTACTACCCGCACGGATAGTTGTTGTCGAGGTAACGACTAACGTGCTATCCAGCTAATAACATGTTATCACCAATCAGTCACAACCCTGGTTACACTAGCTGGGGCCCTAGCTAGTGTTACCCTGAGTTCATGCTAGCAAGCTTGTTAAGGGTTAAATAAAAGTGGATGATGCAACACTGCTAATAACCTAAGACACAAAGGTGACTAGCATGCTAACAAAAGCATTTCCACAAATTGATACAGCTTCTTAAAGACAGGTCGAAGTGGATTTTGATATGTTCAAGTTTTTCAGACTTTTTCACCATGATCATTTTCTTTGCTAAACTTGTCTTGTCACTTTCTTTGCTATGAGAACTTATGGTGCCAGTGTTTGGCGACAGATAGATTTTTCTAATTTTCTTACTTCTGCTAATTTGAATGGGAGAATTGTCACCTACAGCCGCTTAGCCAAGTAAGGTCTGGTTAAGGATTTTACGACAGTCGAACAAAATTGAGAGCACGGACTAGTCTAGAGAAAATACATCCAACCTACGTTTTCTCAATTGTGGCAATGCTGATGTTTTTAACATTGTTTAGGTTTTCATATGCAAACATGATCTTTATTTTTGACCCATACAGCGATCATTTTCACTATAACATTTTGAATATCCTGGAAAGTACAGTTGCAGCTACATGGTACCTTGTTTTTAGCCTATTGGAAGTGAAAATACCTTTTCAGTCTGTTCATCCCTTTTTATTGATCTACAATCAAACAACATTAATATCTGGCATGTAATACCAATAGTTTCAGCACTTTTGTTTAAAGCTCTGTTCATGAGAGCGTGCCCTACAACTCATCCATCTTTCATCCGATTGCCCTGTCCGTGAATGCAGGGGTATCTTTACATTGGTTTAATATCTCATCCATCTTCTGCATCTGTCTGTTACAATTTAGGCATGATACAATGCTCCTTCTCAGACAAATGGGCAGTGAATGAAGAGGAAGGGGATCTGTTTGAAGCTCTGGGTTACACTGACAGAAGTGATTGAGTGATTTATTGATTGATTGATTTTGTTCGACAATAATAAAAATCAATTATCTGCATGACTTTGGGTAGAGAAAGACTGTAAAAAACAGACTCTATACTGAACAGAGCTGCAGGTTGTTGTTCCTTTCTTAGGCGTTCATAAGTTTGCACCTACTTTGGCTGTTTGGAGTGATGTGGATTGGATTCCTGGATCAATAATGCAAAAATGAGATATGAAGAGACTTTGGAATCCTTTGCTTAATGTGTCAGTTTACAGGGTCAATAAGAAGGTTTATCTTTGGAGTAAATCACGGAGCTCTTCATGGGCTACGGATCTTCATGCTGTTTTTTAGGGAGCCAAATTACAATACACATATAGCAATATTTTATCATGCAGCATGAACACAATGAGAAGAAAGTTACTTGAATGAATTCATTTGAAGAGAAATGTCTGAGGTATTTTGCTTAAATCAAAATTACAAACACAAATTCAAATCAAGCACGATTCTGGCACTGAATCTTATGTTCCAGCAAATTTATGAGGAGTCACATGTCTTTAGTTGAGAACAGGAATCCCTCCTCCAGCCCTTGAAGTTAGCAGATTTAAAAACATCCAGTACTATCCTTATAATATTAATAATATAAATTAAATGAAATGTCAGTTCGGATTCCAGAACTGATCCAATCCAGAATGGCTATCTAATTTCAAAATTGCTTATAAGTTGGCTATCGTTGTCTCCAGGAGAAAATGTCAGGACGGTTTGTTTCGTATTATGTCATTTATGTTGCTAATCTTGTTCCTGGTCTCTTTTTCTGGTCTTTTTATTTTTTTTAAATTTTTTATCAGTGTCTTGTAAACCCGTTTGGCCTGGGCATATTATTAATGCATGACACAATAATGATACAATTAAAATAAAATAAATCCATAGAACAGGAAGCCAGCCAGCAAATGTTCTAAATCTGTAGGATACCAAGACAGTCAAGCTCTTCCTCGTGGCACACCTATGTGTCCTTAACCCGGCCCATGGCAGTTTATGGAAACACTGGCTGCTGCTTGGGTCAAGCATGTGATTTTTCAATTCTAATCTTTATATCCAGTTGGTCATCCTGTTGCCCTCGAGATCTGTACCCAGCGCTGACAGACCTGATTTGTTCTAGCTGGAGCGGCAATGTTTTTTGGAATGTCCACCTCACTCTGATGACTCAATCGCAGTGCTCCGGCCATGCTTCATTGCCTCATCTCATATCTCTTCCTAACCAGCCCCTCCATCGCTTTTTTTTTCTCTCCCTCTGCTAGTTTTCTCATTACATTCCTGGCACTCCTAAGGAAATAATACAGAGCGTTTCTATTGGTCTCCGTGGAAAAATGCATTTCCTTTCATCTAGCCCTACGTGTGCGTGCGGAATCCACACACACTACCTGTCCTATCAAAATGTGTATGCAGCCCCCTCTCCCACTCTTCAGCCTCCTTAAATAGGCTATTTTCTCCTCTAATGTTGTTTCCCCCCTTCTCTTCCCTTGTATTGATTGGACAAGCTTGCCAGATCAATAGATTGCTGTAGATCAGAGCGATTGCAGCTCAGGCGGGCTACCGCATCTCCCAGCATTCAACACGGCCCCCCTATAAACCACTCAGAGAGGCTCTCATTTCTGCGCCAAGGTTATGAAATAAAGGGCTGATAAAAGTTGACGGTGAGGCTTGTTTGTTTTGACCGATGAACAGGTTAACTGCTCTGGCATTGTAGCAAGCCTTCCGCCAGCGCTCTGGGTCTCACCTCATTGTGGAGCAAATTACCTTGAATCTATGGTCTCTTTATTGCACTCACAAATCCTGAAAGTTGTTAGTGCCACAGGGCTGAAGAACAGAAGGGAAGATTGTATACTAATGGCCCCATGATGCCTGTGTATTTTTTTTGATTCAGTTGAGATATCAAACCATCAATCATTTTGCTGTTCTATTAAACCAGAAGTTCTTCCCCACTATCGTTTCACTTGTTTTTCTTTTCACTTTTTTTGACATTTGGCTGACACTGCATTCTCGTTGGTACAAACGCAGTATACCTCCTCTTCAATTTCTACTGCATTCATATTGTATAAATCAGCAAACTATTCCTTTGTGTATCACACACAGATGGCATCCTTCAAAAAAATCCTCATAATTTCCACAGGACTTTATCCCCTGTAAATTTCGAGAAGAGACCATATGCCCTTAATATTCATAATAACAAACGGCTGCCAATGTCATTCAAGCCATGCTAGTGGCATGTGATTACTAATAAATGCAGTACATTGTCCCTAGAGGAAAAAGCTGTTGACTTTTCTTGTGGTGCCACAATGAGGTGGATATTTTAGATTTTTAGTAAAATATCTCAACAGCTATTGAATGGAGGTTATAAAATTGCAGTCATTCATGGTGCCCAGAGGTTGGATCCTAACAACTTTGATTAATCTCTTACTTTCCTCTAGTTCCAGCAGCAGGTCAAAGTTTTCAATAATCCAGTGAAAAATCTCAATATATGGTTCACACATTTGTGGTTCCCAGAAAATGTATCCTAATGCCTTTAGTAACTCTTTCCTCCTCCATGAGGTTCACAGCTTTGTTTTTGAGTGAAATGTCATGACCACTTTTAGATGGATTGCCTTGTTATTTGGTTCACACATACATAGCGCCATCATCAGGTTAAAATTTAAATTTGCCTAAACAAAACTCATGGTTAATTTAGCTCTAAGCAACAGCCTATAAATTAAGCCTCATATACTGTAGCTGCTAGCATGGCTGTAGACTCTTAGTCCTCGTCATCCTGTCAAACTTGCCAATGTAATTGACGGCCATTTCTTTATGACTTTTTTTTTTTATCAAAGGTTAAGAGAAAACGACAGTTTTTCTAGTTATTAACCATAGCTGTTCTAGCTCCTATTCATGTTTAACTTCTAATATTAAATCCCTGAGAAGTAATTATTGGCTCCATTCATTTTTTTCTACTGTATAACATGCTCCCGCCTCTCAATTGCTTAGCACTGGACCAAGCACCTTAACACTAGCAACACAACACGCCATGTTTTTTGGGTAAAACATTGATAAAAATAGCACTTTTTGACCTTGACTGTTATCCACACTTTTATCCCATCTTGTTTATACGACGATAGCGAGCTGCACTCCGGGTTAAATCAAAGGTTGCTCTCTCTGCTGCCGCTTGTCCAAAAATGTAAGCAAGATGCAAGGCTTCTAACAAGCTTTAGAGAGATTGCGGGCATATTCCCGTTTCAGACTTTCTCCAGCAGCTGACGGCTTCAGAGAACACATTTTTACTGAAAACAACAGTTTTTTCTCAGGAACAACTTAATTCACCATGTTCTGTTTTGATCCATTTGTCTGAGGTTTTTGTTTATAACCTATTTATTTTGTCTTGAAACTAAAGGGCTCCTCTTATTGTTAACATTTTTTAACTTTGAGTATTAATTCTATGCTGTTTATGCTAACCTGTGTCCTCTTTTCTGATTATGTAAACCCCTTGAAGCATGTAAAATGTGTCCTAATAAAAAACTTTGCCTTCTGCCTCTAGCATTGCAACTGGCACTGCAGCTAATCATGACACAAAGATGGCCCTCCACACACTCGTCATCAAACGTGGTTTTTGTTTTGCCGCTGGCTTCTAATGATGTGTTAAAGTCCTATTTCCATAGTGGAGTTATTTTACCTCTGTAAAAGCTGTTTTTTGTTTCTCAAGGGATACTACAAACTACAAAGCCAACTCTGAAACAAGGGGGAGGTTTTGAGCAGGAGAATTGGGACAAAGCATTATTATTTGTACTATGACAGAAAATGGTTCATTTATTGTGGTAGCCAGCGTATAACAGGCGAGGTCTTAACGACGCCCCATCCATCTTTCTTGCTCTGCAGCCTGCGAGAACACTATGCAGCACTCCAAAGCGCGGTCCATTTTAAATGACTGGCTTCTTCACCTGTGCTACATGCTCTGGGACATTATGCAAATGCCCCATCCCCTCGCCAACAGCCCTGACTGCTCTCTGCCTGTAATCACAAGTGATTATGCACCGCTGGCTGCAAACGCTTCTTCAGCAAATAAATTCACAATGACCATTATCATATCGGGTCCTGGTGGGACGAGGTGAGGGCAGGGGGTGGACAGGTGTAGTTTAATCCAGAGATGCACAATAGCTTCGTGTTCGGAGCTGTTTTGGTTGTGGCGGAGAAATGTCAAGTGAGGGAATTAAGCCAGAGAGTGGGTTTGATCATAATCATGAATAAATTATGTTTTAAAAAAAAAAAGTTTTCCATTTTGAAGAGAAACTGCAAATCGTATTCTTGAAAAGATCTCTGTTGCTTTTTTTTTTTTCATCACTTAACTTGGAAGTGAGACCCTGGAGCGAACACACCTTCAAAGAGCAAACACAGTCGTCCTTACGATACATATCACCACCATGGTCGGTGGATTTCCGTCCTTCTTGTGTCCCTGTCTTTGTTGCACGACGGAGGACTCATGCTGGCCTCATTAAAGGGAACAGATTCTGCACTGATGAAAGCCTGTTGGCCATGCAAAATATCTGGTTCAATA
Source organism: Anoplopoma fimbria (assembly GCF_027596085.1). Classification (NCBI taxonomy): domain Eukaryota; kingdom Metazoa; phylum Chordata; class Actinopteri; order Perciformes; family Anoplopomatidae; genus Anoplopoma; species Anoplopoma fimbria. The sequence goes on from NC_072450.1 coordinate 25,636,539, forward strand.
TTTTATTATGCCCTTACGGCAGAAAGAGTAAACAGCGCTCTGCAATTCCCGTGAAGCCCCATCTCCTTTTCTATGCTGACATATCTGTATTTTGTTATTTGATCCATACTCTGTCTTGTGTCCTTTTTGTTTTTTCCTCCTTTCATATATTTTCTTCTCTTCCTTTTGCTGTTGTTCTACATTCTTTATGTTTGGACAGTTCATTTGTTTCAGGCCTGTGCTTGCTTGCTAACATGCTATGCTACCTAGCTCACACCTGAGTCATTTCTCAGACTTTCACCTTTTGATTAAACCCTCGTCGTTCTCATTTGCTTCCTCTAATTCCACCCTCTGACATGGATCACATGGTCAATTTGCAATTGAAAAAATTGACAGAGGCGAGACTACCATAAAAGCTCAGTCACACCTGCATTCAAACCAACCACGGTGTACAATAAAATCTCTGCATTTGGATAGAATCGTCACAATCAGTAAATCCAAATATGGTTCAAATTGAAATTGACTCCACACGCATTCTTGCGTCTACCAACAGCAAACTGTCTTGGGAGGGTGTATGAGACAAATACGTCTCTCTGATGAACTGTTTTAACTTGTCCACGTCAGCCTGCTGTTGTAAAGCTGCTCTCCTTTAGACAACCAGGCTCTTCATTGCAAGCTTTTTGCGAAAGTGAAATAAAAAATTGTCTGTTTGATGGAAACAAATCTGTCACTGAATGAATGAATTAATTTGTTTCTTTCAGGTTTGAGCTTTGTTGTACACTGGACAGTTGTGTCATTAATGCATTTATGGGACAATGTATTGGCAGATACTCAATGTTAAAGAATCATAGTTGGGCGTAAAAAAAATCTCTAGCAACCTGTTGTCCGGTTAGAGACCGAGCTACCTCTGAAAGTTGTCACTGTGTTTGCAAAATTTCACCAAAACCTATTTAATGAGGACATGGGAATGCATCTCGCAGTGCCCATTTCTGGCCTGACCAGGGCTCAATACTCACCACCATGTAGCCTTTAAAGTGTCAGCAATGGACTTGAGAGACTGAGTAGCCCAGCTAACAGCTGTGTGCAATTGTAAGTAGCTGAGTCAATGGCTAGAACAGCCAAATAGGCGATACACCATCAGCAACATTGTGCTCTAATGCTGTGTTGCTGCCACAGCACGACTGTAAAAATAATACCAAATGGACGGACAACACTGATACTGACTGGAAACTGGACTCTTAAGCACACAAGTCTTTTGTGTGTGTGCACGTGTGTGCACGTGTGTGTGCGTGTGTGTGTGTGTGTGTGTGTGTGCGCTCCAAAACCTGGCCTTGCTTCATCCATCATAACCCAGAGACAGAGAACATTATTACACTCACAACGCTGACAGCCAAACTCTACAGTGTGACCAGTTTGGAGCTGGTCATATTGTTGGTTGTCAGGGTGAATTGTTGAAACACATGCTGAAGTTCCTCCAAACTGGGTCAGCGAACCAGTGAATCATCGCGCTGCATCCCACATCTTCCTCCTTGTTCTAACTCGGCGAAGAAATAGCCTAACTACCTTTCTCATTCTGCCGGGTTTCTTTACATATTCATAGAGCATCTGTCCCAGGAATACCGTCAGGCTACTTAGTGTCCTGCATTTCTTACTTGTAGTATTGGGGATCTCAAATTTGTCACTCGCTCTGTTTATGCACTCACTGTGAGCCAAACTGGGTAACGCCTAAATGCATCAAATCCCATGTTTCTAATAGTAAGACTTTAAATCAGGATAAGTAAGCATCCGCTGATCCTCTTCTGAGGGTTTTTCTTATTGCAGTTTCCAAACACCCCCCAGGCTCAGACTGCCAAGCCTTGAGTGTGTTACAAAGAAAGCTCATCTAAACCTGAATCAAAGTCAATCATTTCTGTCTCTTGCTCAAATACGAATATCCTGTGGTGGGGGCCCCAAAACAGGTGTCTAATCTACATAACCCAATCACTACATAATCACAGCAATTACAGGCACACTAAATTGTGACTTACATTAAAATCCACTGAGTGTTGGCGCTTGTTTTGGTATCGGCCCCCTCTGTGCCCAGACTTAACTGCATTCCCCCATTTTTACATTCACATTTCATTTAGTTCTGACGCCACATCCCCCAGGTAGAATACACTTGTGGATGCTCAACAATACAAGCAAGTAATAGAAATGATGATCTAGGCTCATGGTCCCCGAGCGCTGCGACAGTGATTAAGCATTCATGGTTATCAAAAGTGACAAACGTAAGTGTTAGATCAGTAATTGATTATATGAATTAGCAGGGGCCACGTGATGACACCGTGCAGCCCAGAGGACAGGGATGAGGTTTTAATTAATTTGCTTGATTGTTTTGACACTAAATTCTTCCTAAATGACTTTTTTAAAATCTTTGTTGTTTACTTTTCTCTCTTAAGCCCGAGTCATTTTACTGTATTACTTTGACGTATTCACCCTTAGATTTTTGCTTTGATACGTCTCTGAAGAGAAGAGTTGAAGATAGACATGAGTTACAGGAACATGACAATCGCTTTGTGTCTTTAGTGCAGATGAAACTATATTTCATTTTGAAGAATAGGTCTAGCTATATTCTGCCAAAAACTATTAAAGATAGATCAATGCGCTGCGGCACTGCAGTGGGTGACACGTTTCTTCATTACTGTGAACCTGGGCACTGTAGTTTATCCTCAATCACACATGTACTGTTTTGGTGCCATTAATACTCACAGGACATTACATGTGTATCAGTCCGCAGTTGAAAATAGACCCTCCAATATGCAGGATTTTTGCTCCTTTGAGTAACGTTTGCTAATAACTACAGTGCCCAGCTATTCTGGGAATTTGTTAACTGTTCGCATTTTTCAAGGTTCATGTTAAATGTAAGCATTTCATAGTCTTCTTAGAAAATTCCCTCAATGGCATGGACACTACTCTCTGCTAACGATCCCTTAATGCAATGCGTCAATTTTTTTTTGATGTAAATTAGCAGTTGTGGGACACTACAACTGTAATATAACTAAAAATTATGATTAGTATGTGTCCAAAATCTCGACTTACTGCTCACTGTTGAGTAAACTACTAAGTGTTTATTAAACAGGTAGTGCGTAAGTGGACGAAGGAGTAATTCGGAAACAACCTTTGTCTATACATGTGGTTTGTTGACAAAAATAAAAATATTGAATACTGCCAGCTTGATACTTTTAATAGAGCTTTGAGGAAGCGAAGGTTTGGCAGGTGAAACAAGAAGAGGACAGATGAAGCAGAAGAACAAGAGGCAGTCAGGGCAGTTAATTACGTCCGCTTGAGGTTTTTAACAGCAGGTCTGCAAGTTAGAAAGCAGCTTCACTCTGGAAGCTGTCAGGACAGTTAGGTAGGGTTGGGGATGATAGATGAATCGGCATGTGGCTGTTGGTGGACCGTTGAAGAAAGCTCATCAGCAGCACGTACATTGCAGACTCAAAAGCTAGGTAGCCTCGAATATTTGTTGCCAGAAGAAAGGCTTACATGTTGACGAACTGCTGCTGGATGATTTTTATTTTATGATCAAGCAAATTTAAAAGCTGTGCTCCGTACAATTTTCATTGACAAGCACAATATCAGGCGATTAATCAAGGTAAACTGATGGTTCATTGGTCATCATCATGTATTGCTTAGTCATAATCAGCAGCATCCCTTTTTTAATTCAGTGTGAAAGGATGGGACTCTTTGTTTAAAGCTTTAAGAAATCTTTGTTAATCTGTATTTGCAGAGTTCTACATGGATGGATATAACACTGTCAATGTAAAGGGCACCGGCTTGTTAAATTGAATGAATTGCGGGGAGGTTAAGAAGAAACCAAACAGATGGCAACTGCAGAGCCTGCTGGCCCGGAGCAACACCTGTAGCTGGTTACTGATCAGGTATGATTGATCTAGCAAGGTGGTTAAGAATCGCCAGTTAGGAGACAGGAGGCAATTCTATAAATCCAGACTGAGTAATAGCAGAAAATCTTCCCATATGGGCTAAATCTGTGTCTCCACACTTGCATTTGGATGTCTTTGACGTGAGAATGTGCAGGTCATAATGTGGTTGGTATCACTGCAGCATGCTTTGTTGTGCAGATGGGAGTCTTTTGTCATGTTAATGGTCTTCATATTGCTCATGGGGGCGGCAGGGTACTCAAGTACTAGGGGAGAGACAGACATCGGTCACCGCAGCCCCGTTCTTTATCAGATTTTGTGGGCTGAATGAAATTTTGCAACATTAAACTCAAATACCTCAAACTGCCTCTTGTAAGAACGGACCGAAAGCACCTCTCTCCTCGGCTAAAAAATGAAAACCTATTTAGTACTTGGGAGCCGTTTGTCTTCAAGGCAGTGAAAAAAGCTTTACAGGAGATGCAGGACTTCTCCATTAGTCATTTCTGTCATTACCTAACATGTCATGCGAGTGTAAAATAACCTAGTCGTATCACGCTTGTGTACTCGATAGCATATGTAAGTCATGAAACACACGATAAAGCTCTTCATTCTAACCTGAGGTAAAACAAAGTTAAAGTCACAGCGAGCGAATGCAATGTCTAATCCCCCCCCGTTTTTAATCCTAGCCCGAAGAGAGCATCAAAATGCTGACAAACTAATGATGTGGTGAGAGAATTGCTCAGAAGAAAATGTGAATTCGCTCAACTTAGTGTTGACTGTAATGGTGGCTGCAAGCAGGGATAATCCAACAGGCAGCATGCACGTGGATGGACAATGCAGGGTTTGTGTTGGCATCATTTTCTCTCATGATATCACCCCATTCACCTCCATTGACTGGCCAGATACAACAACAGCTGCCTGCTCTGAGGGGAAATTAATCAGATAATTGTGATAATGTGGCAAGGAATGGTGTTCCCTGGGAGAGAAGAAGGATTTGTCAAAAAATGTGGTTTCGTAACCTTAACTAAGTTGTTTTTCTGTCTTAACCAACAAAATACCTACATATATACATAATGCATTCAAGGCAAAAATAAACAAACCACAGACCTACAATGACAGCATGCTGGACACTGATTTTGTAAAATACAGTGCTTCATTGTAAAACATTAGTATAAACGATAAGAGGCTCTGTTAAAGACACGCATAATGACTTTATTTAAATGAATGGGGAAAAAAAAAGGTTAAATAAGAGGTGAGGGAGCATTTAGTCAGTGGAAAACAAGTCATTAATCATTCGACCTCCTCACAGGATCCTCATATACTCTGTAAGAAATGTTTCTTTATATTCCAGTTGTGAGTATATCATCATTCGTATACACCACATATGATTTTAGTTTCCCCTATTTAAAGGTTTAGTGGCAAAACTGCTTCCACTTTCTCTTAACAGACATTCCTTCTAGTTTTGATGTGAAAGTACATTACTCCTTGTAGATTAGTAAATTGTCTGTTTTTCACAGAAACTGTCTCAAATGTGAGCAGTCAGAAAAAGAAAGAAATTGTAAATCAAAAACCAAGAACCCGTCTGTTCCTTCGAGGGGTCCCGTAGAGACTTCATGCAAATTGAGAAAAGGTTGGCAATTATTGTGGAATATGACGAGGAAAACATTTCTAAGAGAAACGGATAAATGCCGATTTTAAAAAGTAAAACGATAGATAAACAGGCTGTCAGGCTGTATTCTCGGGATCATATACACGGAGAGCGATGGTCTGCACCGGCCATTTTCTATTCAGTACGGCTCATCTTCATTTCTCAGCCAAACTAATGGCAGAGGCGAGTTTTTTGAGGAGAAACAGGAATCCCATTAACATATGAATGTGCTATGTTTACTGTCAGGAATAATTAATGGCGGCTACATCAAAAACTTAAAATGTTTCCTGAAACAAGCTGGGACTCTTTGATGAATCAATATGAAGACAGGGACAGTGGACCGATAATTCACTATTCACAGGCAGCGGCTCGACTCCATCAAACACGGTGGTATAACAAACACTTTATTTTGACATTCAAAAAAAACATTTCTTTACTAATAGTCACTAACTACTGCTTTACTTCTTACTTTTACAGTCATGATTAAATTTAGATTAAAGGTAAATCAAGGAAAACACACTAAAACAAACCCGTAACTTTCCAAACAATGGTGAAACTTCCCTTCATAAGATGTGGTTGATGATTCAGTTTACATTGGTTATGATGCAGCTGCCTTAAGATACGGAAACATACCATATATGCCTTTTAATATTAAAAGACAGGATACAATGTTATTTTTTTCCTCTTCCATAAGCACAAGATCAGCATCTTTATGGCAAGATGCCCGAAAAGGTCATTTATATTCAAATTAATGTAGTAGCACTGCGCATATATATATATATATATATATATATATATATATATATATATATCAGGTTACAACTGCTCACGCGGTTCGGACTGATGGCGTCGTTACAGCACCCTCCCTCTGGTTTCCCTTAAGGTAAACACTGTTAGCTTCTGCCAGCACTTTAACCGCAGTGTGCACTTTTAGAACTGTTAGCACCGTTGGCTGCTATCTGCCGACTCAGTGGTCCCCATGTTGAGAGCCATCAGAAATGTTGCCAATCTTGTATATACCACCTTTAATACGTGAGTAAATGTAGCAAGTTACTTTTCCACTTTCTCCGAGTAAAGCTCTGTTTAAATGCCTCCTGTGCTCGTCTGTTCTGTGATCTTATTGAGTATCAAAGCAAAGCTTTCAGCTGTCATGCTGATGCTGTACGACTGACTGAAGGTGAACATCGCATTGTTCCTGAAAGTTTGATCTCTCCTTTTTATTTTGCCTTTGTGACGAGAAAATTACACCATTCACTGTTGACATGCACTTAAGTAACCTGCCTATTATTGACTTTCTGCAGTAATCTGTTTTAAATGAGTAACCTGGTTTTCTTAAAGACCCTCTGCACCAACGGTCCACCCACACAGGAAGTGTTAATGATCATGCCTGGTTAGACTTTAGAGGACTGTGTAGGTTTGCACAGACTGAAATCTGTCTGATCAACCCATTAGCTTTGTGGCAACTGTTTGGATGGAATGTCTACACTTTGATCATGCCATGCAGTTTGTTGACCAAATACTTACTTGTAAGCAGTGTGTTCTTCTATCCAAAATAATTAAATCCAGAGTCTAAAACTGAAATAAACTATTAAAATGAATCAGTGTCTGACAGTATGTCTGAACAGTAGAGCGTTTGTCATATCCAGACGCGTGCATACTGCACGGTAAAACTGTGCTGTCACACTACACAGCCTGTCCTCTCACTGCACCGTCAGTGCAAATGTTCCAACGAAAAGGCTGCAGACTTGTTTCACAAATTCACTTAAAATGAGACAGTCTGACTCAAAAAAAATAAATGTGAAAGGATCTAGTAGGAATTTGATTACTGACAAGCTCAATGTAAAGTAACCAGCTAAATGCAGTGCACGTAAACACCTTAATCTGATTTCATTAATTAATCTGGTTTCCAGTATGCATGCAAAAATCATATTAGTCTCAATTCATTGTCTTTTGGGCCAGTCCTCTTTGCTCCTATAATTTATTTATTGTCCCGCATCCCTTTTTATATAATGCTAATAATGTTGATGATATTAACAATAATAATTAATTATTACAGCAGTCTGGTTCACACTATGTCAAGTTAACTTGGCAGCAGGCAATAATTAATTAAGCAATCATCTTTATTAACCAAATAAGCTGCCCCTGTGCCAACTCCTGCTGTTCTTATCCAAACACCTTCTCAGGAATGCTTTTTTTTTTTCTCTCGGCCAAATGTTCAATATGTGTCCCTGGGTCAGTTATGTTGCAATCACAGCTTTTAGACTACATGGTTATACTCCCTGAAATTTACAGCCTCAAATTTGCGAGCAGTTTTCTTGACTTTAGACATTGATACCTCCACAGTGGCTGAATGGATTTTGACCATGTATCATCCATGAATCCCTCTCCCTTCTTCCTTTTAAACTGTGGAAATAACCCTTGCCAATCTCTTACAAAGAGGACCCTGGAGACATAGGGATTACCCCGTTATGGGCACCAATTGTGATGAACCAACTGGTCGTTATCCTTAGATAGTGAGTCTGTGCCACAATCTAATCTTTATTTTATCACATGATAAAAGCAGATGGTCTCTCCTGTCTTTTAAAGCTTTTCGCGCTCGCAGTGTGACAAACTGGCAGTGACTGACTCCGGCTGACTTGGTGCATATAGGAGATGACAAATAGGTGGCAACTCTTACCGCGCCCACTCCATATGAGATGAATTATATGTGACGGATTGTGAACATTACAACTGCTCGTTAAATAACTGCAGCACTCAACTGCAAATCATCTCGTAATAGAGTTCGCTGCTCTATTACGAAAAGAAATACAGGACAATATCTCAAAACCGGTAGAGTAGTGTGGTGTACTTAAAATTTGTGCCTCTAGTACCTGAAAAAATCCTGAAACTGCATTGAGAAGAGGGCATAACTGTCTGACTCCATTAGCACTTTTTAAAATGCTTTTAGAGAAAAAAGATTTTTGGCCTCTTAAACAATAATTAGTTTTTCCCATCCATCCAAAGATGCACTTTATGGTTCCCTCTATTGATAAATATACTGTAAACAAACTTAGTAATAGTGTTTGATGTCAATTCAAACCAGGTTTTTTTTTAGTTTAAAGGGTATGATTTAAACTTTGTTTCATATTTATTCTCATTATTATCTACCCAAGATGCCAGTAGATTGGGGAGTCGATCTATTATAAGTTGCAAGTATTTTGGTATGTTTTGTTTAATGAAATCTTAAGTAAAGGAACCTAAAAAAAACCCTCCTGAAACTGCATTGAGGAAAGGGTGGTAACTGTCTGACTCCATTAGCACTTTTTAAAATGCTCTTGGAGAATAAAAGATTTGAGAGTGCTGTTTTTGCTGCGTTGCACATTACAAAGTTTCCAGCTAACTACATTTCCAAAAGGCTTCTGGTAAACCAACTACAAGCCATATGGACTGAATTACCCAACCACAAAATGTCTGCATTGGCACTAACTTGATCAAATTATCTTGTAAATATTGAACTGCAAAAGCAACTCGAGGCCTTTAACATCTCCTCATGCGCGTGGACTGCATTTTTGCTTCACAAATGACTCTGTGATTGGACAAAACGTGCTGATAAGCATTTTTTTTAAAGGGGGGGCTGGTAGCATTAGTGGTTTGGTATAGCCGGAGGGGGAGAGAGATTGGTTATTTGCAATAATTACATTAAGAAAGTGATACTTGTTGACTTAAAATGGAATAAACATGAGTGCTTAATGGACCCCTGCATTATGCTTCCCATCCCCCCGTGCATTGTTCTTAAGAAATTAGGCTTCTGAGAATTCATAATTACTTGTTTTACTCTTGGCCTAGCTTATGAAAGATTCAAATAACGTTTAAGGCAGGCTTCTGCCTGTGTTGTTGCAGAATTTCTTTTGTATGCCAATATCTGGGGTACTTATCACAGACACGGGTATCTCTTGAACGTACTCGTGGCTACTCTGCATCTCAACTCCGCTCAGACATGCTGGACGAGTGAAGCCCAGAGGAGCCCTCTAAAGAGGAGATCGAAAGGACCAAACGACAGAAAATAAGCGGCGCGGAAAAAACATGGGCTTATGATAAGTCAGAGAAATGGTTTGCTGGCCCTGTGCCTTTTAATATCAGTTTGAATTAGAATGATATTATTGATTTTTTTTCCTTTTTGCAGCACCGGCCTGACAATGTGCCTGTGGCCAGCGAGGAGACAGAGGCAGAAAAAAAAGGCGAAAGGGGACGGAGGGAGATGAAGAGGAGCAGGGAGAGGGAGACAGATAGAGGGGAGGGGTGGGATAAAGGGAGAGGCAGAAGCATGAGTGAGGGGCTGCTTGCAGAAATAGAACGACTCCCCAATCAATTGTGCGCCAGTGGCCCTGCTGCGAGACTGCAGGGGATCCCTCAGCAGGAACACATAAAGGAGAGGTCGTAATAGGCCAATACATTAGATAAATGGCATTTACTGCTATGGAAACGACTCCGACCTGGCTGGAGGTTGCCCACCGTGCTGGCAGCAGGTTTGTATTTATAGTCCTCTGCTGCATCTTGCTGTGCAATTTCTCTGGCACCCTACCACCATCACACACACACACACACACACACACACACACACACACACACACACACACACACACACACACACACACACCCATCACATGCACCATCACCGCCTCCTCCTCCTCTTCAGCTTTGTCTTCTCTATCTTTCTTCACCTCCCCTGGTCTCAGTGATCATACATCTGAGATCCTGCCACCCACGTGCGCAGCTGCCCCTCCTCTCCTACAACCGGGGTTCCTGGCGTCTACGGTGTTCCAGGATGGCGCTTTTGGCGACCCACCGCTTCCTGTCAGTGCAAGAATTGGCCTGCTGGTGTGCACTAAGTGTTGCCCAGGGAGCACCAGAGGGGAGGAGCAGCCGTGTGGGGCCAAGATCAAACAAGTCAAGATTGTGTGTAGCACATTGTGGCTAATTGTGTGGCAAATTCATTGCTGAAAATTTCAGCATTTCATAAATTCGTGATCTGTTTTTAAAACAAATGTGATCAGTGGTTGGATTGTGATCTCAGCGCTATTTGGCTCAAGCTGTGATCGACTGTCTTTTAAAGCTGCCTTAAGCAATCTTTTTCATTAAGCATCACCTGACTGCAGTTCCCTGCAGTTCTGTTTTGGGGTATTTAAGCGCAGTATTGAAACTGGATGCGAGCTCTTACAGGGAGCCAGTGTAGAGAACGGAGAAGGGAAGTTGTGTGAGAGAACTTGGGACGATTGAACACCAGACGTGCTGCAGCTTTCTGGACAAGCTCCAGAGGTCTGATGGCCGACGCCGGGGCTCCGGCAAGTAGTGAGTTGCAGTAGTCCAGGCGGGAGATGACCAGAGCCTGGATGAGCACCTGCGCCGTCTCCTCAGTGAGGAAGGGGTGAATCCTCCTGATGTTGTAGAGGAGGAATCTGCAGGAGCGTGTGACCGATGCAATGTTTGCTGAGAACGACAGTTGGTCGTCCAGGGTCACACCCAGATTCCTCACAGTCCGAGTTGGCGTCACCACGGCATCATCAATGGTGATGGACAGGTCTCGGTGCGGGCAACCCTTCCCCGGGAGGAACAGTAGCTCGGTCCAGGTTGAGCTTCAGGTGGTGTGTCGCCATCCACTTCGAGATGTCAGCCAAGCACGCAGCAATGCGTGCCTCCACTTGGGTGTCACCGGGAGGAAATGACAAGACCAGCTGGTCATACAGCTGTTCTCAGGGAAAAATACTGTTCACCACCTGCCCAGCACCAAACGGCAAGTCACTAAAGCGGTCAGTTTTGAAACTGAGAGCTACTTCAAAGGTACTGAGTAGTACGAAGGGCTACTTGTTTGATACAAACTCCCTGAATAACATAAAGTTGTACAGATCACCTTTTAATAATAATAATATATGTGAAGAGACCGTCTGATCATATGTCAATGTTAATGATTCCTCACAATAGTTATTAACAATGATTTCCCATGGTAGGAAACACAGATATATTTAAAAACGCGTTTATCTGTTTCAACATTTGAAAGTAAAGGAAATCATTAACTGTCACATCTTCAAATCGTGTCCCGTTTGTACTAACCACTACCTTTTTTTTTTGAACAAATCATGAACTCTGTCCCATGTTTGTACAAATTATCAGATATGTAAGGTAACATTTTTCTTTTTACATTTTTAAATGTAAAAAGATATATTACATTGGTACTGATCACCAAATCTGTAGCATTTTTAACAAATCATAACATCTGTTACACTTATGGAACAAATAATTTTTCACATTTTTGTACAATATTTGAGTTTAATGTTGTCATGGTGTTTTCACTGGAAACATATGTTATCTCTTTCTTTGTCTGTAAATGTCTGTTAGTGGGAAGTCTGGCATTGCATGCTGTTCACCAATGTACTGTAATCTGGGGTATAATTTGATACTGCAACTCTGAGTGAGTCTTGTAGATGTGCATCAGTAAGGCCTGTGCTGTGTTTGTTCTTGATGAAGTTCATGTCAGAAAAGGCTGATTCACAGAGATAGGTTGAACCAAAGAGGCAGGCAACTTTCATAGATGCTGTGCATACTCCTTTGTACTTTTTTCTGTGTCCAAAAGGCACCAAAAGTTTGGTGCAGACTGATGGGCTTTGAGGTGGAGGTCATTTTGCAACGTTAGGATTTCAATCTCCACCTGTCCAGCATCCAAGTTGAACATGGCACTTAGTTGCTCAGCAATGCATGTCATGTCCACTTGCATGAAAGGATTTGAAACGAATGACACACATGGCCTAAGTTGATCAAGTCACAAAACCTGTTCTCAAACTCTTGCCCAAGTTTGTTTATGACTTGAGAGTACTTTTCTACAGCTTTGTCAAAATTCCCAGATGCAGAAGCATTGTCATTCAACACTGACTGTATGGAGGGAAAGTGCAGCACTTTCATCTTAGCTTTAAATGCGTTTACAGCGCTTATCATGTCAGCGACAGTCTTGTGAGCCAAAAGCGCCATCCTCACAGTTCAAATGGTTCAGTTTCCCAGTGATGTCCATTAAAAATGCAAGGTCAAGTATCCATTCAGTGCCCTCGAGCAGCGAGGCATCTTCCCCTTTGGATTGCATAAACTCTTTGATTTCACCCAAAAGTGACAAAAAACGCTGCAAAACTCGTCCCCTGCTGAGCCATCAGATTTCTGTGTGTAGTAACAGGTCACCATATTCAGCTGACAGCTCCTCTAATAGCACTTTGAATATCCTGTGTTTGGCTCTGGAGCGGATGCCATTTATGATCTTCACGACAGGAGTCATCACATGATCAAAGCCGGTTACTTTTGCACATAATGCCTGCTGGTGAATGATGCAGTGGTAATGTAGACATTTTGGGAAGTCTGTGTCACCTTTGCATTGCGCAATGAAGCCTCCATGTCGGCCTGTCATGGCGGGAGCCCCATCTGTAGTCACCGAAACACTAGCTTTTCCAGTGGTACCCTTTTCTCCACGAAGAACCTCTTCACCGCGTTGTAGATGTCAATTCCCCTCGTGGTTGTCTTCAGGGGCAGAAGTGTCAGGAGTTCTTCTTTTGTGGAGAAATCATCAAACACCATTCGGATAAACATCATCAGCTGAGATGTACTGGTGCTGTCCACGGACTCGTCGTACTGGATGCTAAACCACCTGCACTTAACCAGATCCCGGTCCAGTTGCTCTGTCAAGTTCCCGGACATAGCCGACACTCTTCTAACCATCGTACTTGCCCCAGTTGGACATCGGAGAGAGTGGAGATGACATCGGGACCATTCTTCTCGTCTATGAAAACAGTGTTTGCAACTATCATCATTGCTTCTTTCAAGACCTCCCATTCCGAAAAGGCTTTCTTGTTCTTTATCAAAAAAATTGCTTTTTGTGATTTTTCTTTTCACCGGCCTCGTGAAAAAAGACTGCTGTTTGCCCTAAGCTGCCTTTAAGTCGTGGGCTTTTTCTGTCCGTAGTGCGCTGCCAGGTGGGTAGTTGGCATGGAAGCTATTGTGACACGTACTGAAGTGTCTCTCCACATTGTGCCGCTTTGCCGTCGCCACACTCGCCCCGCAAATGAGACATACACATTTTTCTTTCACTGTCGTAAAAAAAGAACTCTTCCTCCCAATCATTGTGGAAAGTATGTTTCTGTCATGTTTTCTTTAGCTAGCTCCCCATCGTAGCTGCACCCGCTTCATCTGTCTCAGCAAAGATTGAGATGGTGGTTTGTCTTGCGCACAATATTGAACTTTTACTTCAGACAAGGTCAGAGTTCATATACACATAAACACCGTGTTGGCTACCCCTGCACTAAAGTAAAGGTTAGCGACTAGCTGGTTAACGAATGAAGCATTTAGTGGCTAAAGAGCCAGCTATTTCCCTCAAGAGTTGGTGGAGACCAAAAACAGAGCAGAAATAGATTTTTGTCACCTGTGTTTAAATAAACACAGCTCTTTGCTACCACCTCACCATATCAATGTAATTAGTTGATACTATTTCAAGGTTGTGTTTGCAGTTTGTCGCAATGCCCCAAAGTGGCTTAAGAGTGTTTACTGTAGGTGTTATTGAGATTAGCATTAGCAAAAATAGCTAGCAAATCAATCGTGCTGCTGATACAACAATGGCGTAGGTTCTCTTGTACCTCCTGCAGTCAAACATATTCAGCTATGGTGACATGATAAAAGGGATGTCTTTTTCTTCTTGCTGAAATAGGTCCCAGGTAAAGGAAAGGTTGTGTCTGCTTACAATGCAGGTGAGTTAAGGTAACATTTATAAACCCAAATTATCTCACATCTCGCTTTGGGAAACAGAGTGGGGAACAATGAAATGTTGCTTCCTCCATCCCAACGCAATTATTACAACCCCATAATGGAAGGCATTTTAATTGGTTCTTGATGAGTAAAGCGCGTTTAAAAATAGAATTGTGATGATTTAGGATTCGAGTTGTGGCCTCTGAGCACTGATGTCGGTCGGACCATGATGGTGTGTTTTAATAGTGAACATATTTAGAGATTGCCTTACAGTCTGACCCCTGGACTTAAATGGCTATGTGTTGCCATATTAACAAAAAACAACACAAAAATGTGTCTGCCGGTGGTATCTAGTGCTTGTGAAGAAATAAATCATCTGGTATAGAGTCAACAGGTGACTGATCTGATGTTGATTATCGTCACAGAGAGGTGATTGGGGAAATGATGGCGTGTATGCTTACACTCTGCATTTTTAATTTCCGTAGCTGGCTTTGATGCGGTTCCCGGAGTCCGTAAGACGAGGACATTTTCATTTAGAATAAAGATGCTCCACTGTCCGTTTCCACGGTTCCCGTTTATCCTGATGCCTTAATTTCAGCTTCACTGACACCCAAACAGATTTCAGAATCTATTGTGTACAAAAACACCTCCTCGTCTCTCCTCCACACTCTTTATTTCCCGTCGGCGGATGAATAATTAATTCCTTATTCAAAGGAAAAGGGCAAGCAGACTCACAATATTGTCTGTGAACAAGTACTCATAACCCACAGACCATTGTCACATCCATGTCTCCCAGGGGAGCAATTCCAACACAATTTACAGAGCATGAACATTAGACTGTCAGAACGAGGCCAGAGCCCCTGCCTTCCCAACACAACAACTCTGGTCAACTAATGCACAGGGGAAGAAAGGACATCGGGGAAGGCTTTGCTTTCAGGTAATGGCTCTTAGCGACGCCTATTCATTAAACAGAGTGTCTGAACAATAGAGCCCGACGTAATGCATCTGCTTTACACATCCTGCATTATTTATGAGTGTAGAACAGCTTTATATTCAGAATGGGTTAAAAGCTTGAGGATTGTTGAGGGACTTGTTTTTATTCAAGTCGCAGCATCCAGTATAATGGTGGGATTCTGAAGGGACACTGATTAAAAGCTATGATAACTACGTTTTCACAGTAAAGTAACAATAAATAAATCATTTATATTGTTGTATTGCTATAATTCTGTGCGTGACTATCACAAATTGGGTAGGTGAATGCACAGGCCCAAATCTTCCTGTTTGCCTAAAGGTGTCGGTATGCTCAAAAAGAAGCACTTAGCACGACGTAAAAGTGCTCAGCAACACTTAAAAGAGCCTTAGAATATGTGTTTGTTACACTTTAGAAAAGAGAAAGAAGTGCTAAAGTGAAATATCAAATATCAAAAAGACTGCTTGGGGTAGACACCATGGCCAAATCACAACTCTGTAACAATAAATTCAAAATTGAGCACATAGCATCAGTGGTTTTGCAGCTTGATCGGCAGTTACAAAAGTAAAGCATACAGTTTGCTAGCAGTTAACTTGCATCAGTGGAAAAGTGGACTGTCGAAAAATCTATGAAGTTCCTACCGTCCGTCCGGCCTTGTCTGTCTCCTAACCTGCCATCTTTTTGCTGCCTGCTTACTTCATTTCCATGCCAACATTTTTTATCATTTTCCAAATTTGTCTGGTTGATTAATAACACATCTTTCTATGAAAAACTCAGAACACATGTTTTATTATTAAAATTAGCCATGGAGGAGAGCAGTGCAGGTATGTGCCGCAAGGAAGTAGAATTTCAAAAATACCATCTTTCAATCTTTCATTTGCGTGAACAAAGCCTGCACTCTTTGTTGCCTCTCTCTCTCTCCTCCGTTACACAAGAAACACATTCACACGGCCTTGGCATGATTCCATTCATCTAAGTTTGAATACACTGATATAACCCTTAAGCTAAAATGCAAGAATAAAATGGGCAATTTGCTCAGCAATAATTGCTTGCATACTCCGAGCGGGTGCAGAGAACGCACCTCTCAACAGCTGTTTGGTTTATGAGGCTTTTGGGTGACCAAAAAAAAAAAGTCACACGGATAACTCAGTGAACTTGCTTTATGTAATGCACTTAAGCCTTTCAAACTCCACCGAGCCAAACACCACAAACTCATGCTGTGAGGACAACTGTTGCTTATAATTATGACAGATAAATGATGTAGTTTTGAGTGAAATATCTTGATACCTATTGATCAGATTACCATCAAACTTTTTACAGACATTGATGGCCCCATATAATGAACTTTAATCACTTTGGTGATCCCGTGATTGGTGAAATGTTGACCATTAGGTCAACATTTTTTTTTGTCCAATACTTTGTCTATTGACTAAACACCTGCAAAATGAATGACATTCCCATCTGCCTCAATTGTACTTTTTATATAGTGCTTATTAGCAAATGTTAGCATGCTAACATGCTAGACTAAGACGCTGAACATGGTCAATATTAAACTTGCTAAACAGCATGTTAAAATAATCATTCAATACCGTTATCTCAAAAAATCACAAGTAAGTTATTTTGTTATCTCGAGAAAATTTACTTTATCTGAAGACAATGACATAATCATCTAATATTTATGTTGCCATCTTAAGAAAACAAAAGGTTGTTTCCTCTTATTAGTTGTAATGTTTATAAAGAAGACTGCCATCACTCGCATCTCCGTGGTCCAATCAAGTTGTTATCTTGAGATAACAAGATAATTGACTGATTATCTTGAGATAACATAGCTTTTTTTTTAGATGAGATAATTAACCAATTTTTTTCAGATAATAAAGCGCCTTTTCTCAAGACGAAATAAAAAAGGAGGTATTAGATAACAAGTTTGTTTTCTTGAAATAACGAAATAACTAATTCATCTTGCAAATACAAAGCTTGATTTTTTTTGGGGGGGGGGGGGGGAGATAATTAACGAAATTTTGAAAACATTTTTTTCCTTATAATTTCTTTAAATATTTGGCAAAACTGTCCTAAATATCTTGAAAACATTTTTTTCCTTAAGTTAACGAGACAATTAATTAGTCTGAGAATATCATAACTTTGCTTTTGTGGGCCGCACCCAAAAATTGCACCGATGTACACTTTGACATCTTTTATATAAAAGCTCATTTTCTCGTGATAACAACACAATGACTAAACCGCTTGAAATAACAAATCTAATTTTCATGAGATAGCAATATATTTATTTTTAAATAAGGTCATTTGTAATCTCCAGATAACAAAGCTTGTTTTCTCGAGTTAACGACTTGTGATCTCCAGATAACAGTGTTATCCGAATTTCCCCATTGCGGGACTAATAAAGGCTTAATTATTATTATTATTATTATTAAAAAACAAATGCGAGCACACCCTTTTACTGGTTCCGTAAGTATGAAATATTACCTTCGCACCAGGATTCCTCACGATATTCTTGTGGTCTCCACATGGCGTCTCTGTGATCCTAACGTGACATTTATGAGAAAGTGCACTTCAGCTCTGGAGCCTCCTCACGTACTGTAATTTCTTCCACTTCCCTGACGCACGTGTATACATCCGGCCCAACACACATATATACATTCACGTTCGGTACATTTAGAACTTCACTTACACATGCACAGAGCTGGCGTCTATTTCTGTGTTCTCAGTACAGATGGGGATGTAGGAGTGATTAAGTGAGGTGTGTGTGTATGTGTTAGAGGGGTGATGGTGGGGCTAATCGTCAGCCTGCTGGTAAATCCTGTCCTCTATACCCTCTCACTTCCACCTTTATCATCACTTCTCAGCTTCCAGCTGATTGTGTACATGTATGTGTTTTACGGTGTTAACACAATGTCACACACATTCAGCTTCTTGTATATTCACACACACACAGAAAACGGAACAAATGAAAAAAGACAGAGATAAAACGGACACAAATTAGACATCAAAATCAATGAGAATATTTTCTATGTATGTGTACATTTTGTTTATGTCCAATATGCATGCAAGTTCCCTGTATACAGCAGTCTCCTTTAGCCTAAATAGCAAAACCCACTTTCAGGCTCAATGCGTTATTGTTTCTGACAGAGAGTTAATCACACAGCACAATACATATCGAGAGTAAACACAATAACGCTGCAAACAGCAACTAGCGGAGTCCAAACTAAAATTGGGTCAAATCATTTGATAGTGTCTAAGCATGATTCATCATTATGGGAAGGCGTTAAATTCGAATATGAAACATTTTGCTGAAAATTCCTTCCAAACACCACATTATTAGGAGTAAATTTGTTTTCCTCCATACTGCCAAATAACCCTAACTCTTGAGTAGGTCGTAGGCACAAACGACAGTCTGAGTCTTCCTCTCAGCGACTCTCATTGAGGCGACTCTGCTGTCCTCTGGGGAGAACTCCAACACAGCGGTGCTAAACTGGGGGCTCGAGAACATCCCCTTGCCTCTCACCCTCAGCAACTCCGGAAAAAGAGAGTCTAGCACCTCTAAAATAGTTTATTCCCAGATCCAAGGCTATGTTTATAGGTTGGAGGTGCAATGGATCATAAAACTCACGGTTCAGATCTTATAACAGTCTTATGAATTATAACTCACACATCACAGAACGGATTAGCACACAATATAATTTTTTTTGCATCAGATACCAATTGCCTATCATTGATGAGATCACTTTTTGTGTTTTGTTTTGCTATAGCAGCTGGTCTACAAGGTTCTAGACAATCTTTTTTGCTAACTTCCCAAAAATCATTTCAACCGCTCTGAAGGCAGGGTTAGTCATCTATAATGTTCAATTCAGGAAATAAAATATGGTATTTTCATTGATTAAAGGAAATCTTGTCATTAGTAGTTTAATGATGTATTATAAGCTGCTTAGAGCTATTGTTAGGATGTTATACAGGACATTATTCATTGCTAATATCTATGTTATATTACCGTGAAAATATCTCCCTCAAACAACTGGATTTATTCAAGTTTCCAACTAAAAACTACATTTTACAAGATCACACTGGAACACACCATGATTAACGTTATAATTTACCGTCGTTTAATATTAATAATGAATGAATACTGAATGGACCTTCCATACGTTAGCTGCAAGCGATGCTGCCGCCGTTTGTAGCTCCCCTGTCAGTTTCTACACAAATTTGTTGTTCCCAATCTAACGTTATTAGGGATCAGCGAATAGAAAGCATAGATGCTTTTATGATACATTTATGATCACAAAACATGGATCCTTGTCGATGGGATCAAGAATCGACAACGAGTCCGTTACACCACTACAGTTAGATATATAGAGCCTATATCTAGGTGGCTCCACCTTCAACTCTGCTTCCGACCCCACCAGAGAGGGTGACATTCCACGTCCCTGAAACAGGTGTGCGATGCCAGGGGTCTGACATTGTGACCTCACCCAAAGGGTGTTGATCCCAAAGTGCCCAACCATTAACCACAGGTCAAGACCTGGCCAAATGACGCTCAAGTTTGGTTCCAGAAGTGGGGCCCCAGTTTCCTTGATCCAGATGAGGTGCTACAGCAGGTCCTCCATGCCTAATTCTGCTTCTACAGTATACGAATAATCAGTGACATAAAATACAACACTCGTTGGTTTGTAACATTAAACTTTATTCATAAAAAAACACTTTTATTCCATGTCAGCTCACTGCTTGAATCACACTTATTTACTCTGGCAGGGTCCCAATTGTCCCTGATGTACCTTAATGCAGCGATGGAATTGATCAGTCATCGTACTCCCAACTGCAGTGTCAGTGGTTTTGTCCATTTGAGTAATAAGTTGTTTTTCTCAGTTTCTCTTGTAGGAAAGTACTGTAAACTTACCTCAGGTGTC